>NC_061094.1:35153616-35166116 GCF_015104395.2 Macrobrachium nipponense
CTATTTTATGTTCTGAGAACAATTAATTAAAAAAGCCGCTGGGTAAAAAAAAATTTTGAATTTGTCAACATCACCTGACCCTAATTACATTTCTGTATAGGATAATTAGTCACATTTAAATAAGAGCCTTCAATTGGTCACACTTAAATAATAGTCTTCCATGTTCATAGATCATGGAAAAATACGGAAAGAGATTAAATACCTCTCAGTAAAATATATAAAAATAAAACATTTTAACATTAAACAGGATAATAAACTATAGCGGACATCTCAACTGGTTACTTAAAAATTTCAATTTGAATCGAGACTGTTTAAAATGTTACTCATGAATGCATATTAACAATTTGTTTATTAAAGTATATCAACTATATTTACTTATCATCAGTCGACAGTGATCATTATTTAAAAACGTTGAAAACAATGCATATCAATAAACGTCATTAACGCATTCCCCCAATACCTTCAATTTTAATTATAAATGACCAAAGAGGCAAAAACGGTAAAATTAAAGTGAACGTTTCCGTCATTTTCCCTCACGAAGTCACTTCATAACAAGCAAGGGGCGCGAGAGCATTTAAATACGCCTTTTCCGTCCTATGCAAATTAAGTGACCTGGGTGTGCACTGGGCGGGGATAGAGGACTGGGATAGGGAGAGGCGGAGAGGGAGAGAGAGAGAGAAACACCCTTTTCCTCGATAGGTATCAAGGGAGACACTACATAAAAAAGGGAGAGGGTGATGGGTCACAGCCTGGATTTAAATCATGACAGCGCGCCGAATAACAACTATGATAATGATAACATGTACAACCCATGTTATCTAGGCTTCTTAGGGGTTATCACGTGTTTCTACGCGCGTCAGAAGGCTTCTATCTTTACTGGCTGGGCAGAATATTTCTCGATACACGGTGAAGCCATTTAACTTAAAAAATAACGCCAAGACATTTTTGACTAACTATACAATCAATGAGAAAAGGAGTCGTTTAATTAAAATGTCCACTTAAAATTAAAAATCTATTAATGGGAAAATATTTCTCAACTTCCTTCAACAGCAAATGATTATGAGAAAAAAGTTCGGCGACCATGTCTTCACTTCATACAAAGTTTAGCGAGTCTACGCAAAGGTAATATAACTACGCGGAGCTTTCGTTAAGAATCTTCAAACTTTCTTCTCACGTGATGAGTAAAAATCAGCGTCACTTTGAACCTACTACTTCTTCATTTGCATCTCTTCCTGGTGAATTTCTCTATCTAACCGCGCACGGGAGAGAAATAGATCTGCAAGTAAATCGAATTTGCAAACTGACAAGCTAGGAAATGATAACGTTTCGTAACACGGAGTGAATTTTCCGTAGATTATTTTACAGCCGTACCTGTGATTTGGCCACTGTCCACGTTGCGCGGCCACATTATGAGAGCCATCTTCACTGTGGTGACCCTCTTTTAACCTGAGTTGACCTCGATGCCTTCATAACATCAGAACACACTCCTAGGTCACACACGCGCTCGCCCGCTCTTCTTGGCGCGGAGCGGGTCAGCGGTATGATTGACAACACTATAAAAGCAACGATCTCTCTCTTTCGCCAACAACGGCAAAACACTTCCGATGGTCGCAAAGGACGTGCGAGAAGACCACTTGCAAGCGACTTTCTGCTTTAAGTCGCAATAGTTAAAATCAGTTTGCGAGGCTCTCTGCAACTTTCTTTCGAGCACTTATCGTCAGACACTGGGATCAACGTGGGAGCGAGTTTACGAGTGCGAGCGCGCCTTACAATGAATGACAAAGTTAACACGCTACGTCTGACAGGGATGGCGTCTCCCTTAGAACTGGCGGGTGAGGTCCGGCCGCCCGCAACTCCCGACAAGCCACACCTACTGCACGAAGCCCAGCCCACTCTGCCGTCTTGGCCAATGACCGCCCACTGCTACACTCCGCCCACAAATTACAGCGAACCTGATTATCATTTTAAAGAGTTTTGATAGGGTGGTCGCGACTGCATATTCAGAGCGATGCTGGCACCGGAGACGAACGGATGGTTGGCGGTTGGGGCGACCGTGCCGGAGGCTTGTCGAAGACGATAACCCTAGGGATCTCCCAACCGCCAACGACACCGTTTCCTCTGTTTACACCCACGGTGTCAGCAGTTTTTATTGTACATGCTTTACATGACGCAAACACTGTACAAGTGCAATTTACACTTTATTTTCAGATAGAAGATACTATGACCACCAAAGTTGCACTTACTAGTATTTACCGAGTTACGGGCCAACATGTTAGTAGCGATGGAATATAAGATATACTCAATTTAATTCCGAGACATTGGTATTTCCATTGCCTCGTGTGAGATACATTCAGAATTTCACGATCTACAGATCATTAAGACTTGAACAAATAAAAAAAAACCTAATATCTGCATTTCTTATCAGAGAAAGGGAAACAAAATCTGTGATAATTTACGAAACTGCGGTAGGAAGGACTACTTCCGGTTCGATGGACTCTTAACCTACGGCAATAGATCTCCACACAGCCTAGTGTCCTCCAAAGTCGAGCAGTTTAAATTAATCTTTTATATACCTCTCCGCCTATTTTACTAAGAAATCGCAATGCGTAAAACGTTATTTGTGAACTTTTATACAAAGGAAACCGCTCAAAGGTTCTCAGTTGCCCATAACAAGGAAATATATCTGCACACGATCTATTTAATCTTCCAGCACAGCGCTAACATGTCAGAATGATATAAAATCAAAGTTTTCCACCTATTTTTCAAGAGATTATTTTCTATGATATTCTTACTTATTATAATCATTATCATTTTATTTATTTTTATCATTAGTATTATTATTAAAGTTGTAGGTGCAGTTTTGTTGAAAAAATAGACTATACAAATAAAATAATGTACACTTCATAGTCGGTCAGCAGACAACAAAAGCAAGTTTATTTGATCGAGTTTTTATGCTGTTATCTCTGCGTTATGCAGGCCGTATAGCTTCTTTCAACTTTTTTTTTTTTTTTTTTTGGTTGGGGGCGGAGGGCCGAAGTTGGTCATATTTTTAATGAAAAAGAGTCAGCATCAAAGAGCTCTAAGAACTAGCATTAAAATTTGAGACGAGATGATAAAGCGAGAAAGAGACAGATAAGCAATAAATGAGAGACTAAAGGGAAGAAAAGGAGGAGAAGGAAAATGAATCCAGAAGACCACAGAGGGTCAAAAGATTTCGAGAGATGGGAGACAGGGTTAGGATGGGGAGTTGGGGGGAGGAAGGTTGGTGGGGGGGGGGGTGAAGGTGAACAGAGGAAAAGTGCGTTTGGGTGGGTAGGTGGGGTGGTGGTAGGGAGAGGGGGTCTTGTTGGGATGGTTGATATTACGGTACATTTCATACTGGTCAATAGATGGCGTGAGATGCTAGTCTGCCGGCAGCCAGTGTTATAAGGCCTTCCCCCCCTTTTTAAAACCCCCCCCTCCCCCATCTGTAATAGCTCTTTTCTTCCTTCATTCTCAAAACCACCCTCATTCCTCTTTAAAATATCCCTCTCCCCGCATATCTTTTAGCGCGACTCGAGATGTCATTTCTAATGAACGACTTACAGAAATCAACCTCTTCGGGATATTGCATTTCAACTCTGTCCTAATCCCAGAATAGAACCCCTACGGGAGGGGCCGTTGACCCCCTTTCAAGCTTTTTCCACATGCTTCTTATAAAAAAATACTTTTTATTCCAATTTATCGATAGCCTCTCTCTCTCTCTCTCTCTCTCTCTCTCTCTCTCTCTCTCTCTCTCTCTCTCTATATATATATATATATATATATATATATATATATATAAAATATGAATTTTTATCACGTTACCGTGATTCATATACTTGCATTAAGCTACAAATGTCCTTTAATATTCAATTCGCTCTACCTCGGAATTAATATATTTTCATATATGTTAACCGAAAGGGAATTTTTTGGTTGATAATAACCTTCGTCCTCACGTGGATTCGAATCAGCGGACGGAGTCTCCGAGAAATCAGGACCTCAGTGATGTTACCGACTTGTTGGCCGAGTCGGTAACTTCACTGAAGTCCTGATTTCACCTTCTGTCCGCTGGTTCGAATACACGTAAGGACGAAATTATTATCAACTGAAAAATTCCCCTTCGGTTTACATATATGAAAATATATCAATTCCGAGTAGAGCGAATTGGATATTAAAGGATATTTGTAGCTTAATGTATATACATATACATATATACATATATATATATATATTATATATATATATATATATATATAATATATATATTATATATATGTGTGTGTGTGTGTGTGTGTTGTGTGTGTGTGTAAAATTCTGGAAACACAAAATTGGAAATGTGATATGCTACACAATGGACTGAAAGTTGGAAAGAGAGAGAAAGAGAGAAAACTACGATTCCATGATGTGAAAATGCATGTCGGCGATGACGGTTGATAGCACAGCGATGAATGACGGGGTTGGCCCGTTGATAACATCGGTGACGGATCGATATCGAAGTGGTTAACTGATTGACGGTCATATTGGTGAGTCGTGTATACTTAAGAATAACCAATAAACAATGTACTGTCCTCCTTACAGTCTGCTGACCGTCCTTTTTTAATTGTTAAAAGTGACGACAGTAAAAAAATGAAAGTAAACTTGGACAAAGATGAAGTTAAAAAGGCCTATTAAATTAAACACTACAAAATAACACACTTGGATTAACGACATTCTGTTCTAGATTACAGAAGACGGTTAACTGAAATATATGTTTTATGGGACTTTTAACTTCATACAACACTGTAAGGTTACAGTTAATGACATTTAGGTACAAATTTCAAAATGAGAAATGGTACTGCCAATATGACATCATGAATAACACAATGCCGTACAAATGGCGTACAACGAAATGTATGTAGGATCAAAATAACAAATGGCTTACTGTAGTGATATTGGCCTTCCATGAGGCAATTTACAAAACTTTAACGGCCAGGAATGAATTTCATGAAATAATGATAACCGGAGTCGCATGAATTTAGATGAAATGATAAATAAATCAGAGAGACGCGGAAACCAATTAACGCGGTCGCATCAGTGCCTAAGCTTTCAAAGGGTTTCCATTTGCCACAGTTTTCAGAATCGTTGGTGGGAGAGACCGCATTTATATACTACTTAAAATTTGATGAATGCTTCTATACTGGTTGAAGTTAGGGATTGATTAAATAGTGAGTTTTGATTCATAATATAAGAGTTGATATATCTCATTATATCAATTATTAAACGAGTATATATAATATATATATATGTATGTATATATATATATATATATATATATATATATATATACACACACACACACACACACATATATATTATATATATATATATATGGTGTGTGTGTGTGTGTGTTTGTATAATGAATAATATAATAAGTCATATCAACCCTTATATTATAAATAAAAATGGGAGGATCTCACTAGGTAATCATAGCCTAACTTGATCGAGCGTTGAAGTATTCACCAAATAAACACACCAACATACACGCGGAATATAAGATATATGTATATACCAATATAATATATATTTTTTAATATTATATAGTATGTGTGTGTGTACGGTGTGTATATACACAAACATGGCTATATATGTATATATATTCACTACTATATTTATATGCACCTCCAAAAGAAAGGAACTCATAAAAACGCCAAAAATCTAGAAAATAAATTGTAAGTTTCTGGCGATTTTATGGCTTCTTTTATTAGATGGAATTCTGTTGTAACAGAAAATTTTTACCAGTTATATTATATATATATATATATATATATATATATATATATATATATATATATATATATCTATATATATAAGCATATATGCATATACGCTTTTGCTTTTTAAAGGGTTGAGGCCTTAAGGGTAAAACATTCAGTTTCTCTAGCATTCTCTAGATATGAAGTCACGGCCCATGTCATTTTTTTCACCACAGCTGCTGACACAGGTGGCGGAAGGCTGGGATCGAACCACGAACCTTGCAAATACAAGCCCAGTGATTTCCCACTGAGCTACTGCACCCATTATTGTCTCAGTTTCAGATCCCAATTATGCTCTGGTGTACAGAATACGATGGCATTATTACACTTCCTTATCTAGCATGAAATCGACAATACCAATTTCAACTGTTAATCAAAAGCAATTTATGAGTATTGATTACTCGAAATATTTTCAGGTGATGTCTATAATCTGAAAGTTCCTCTCCTTGTGCCACATTTTCATTTAACATTCTTATATTTCATTCTTTGTAAATCAAAATAACGTAACCTGGCAGAATGATAATATGAAATACATTATACACACAGACATATATATATATATATATATATATATATATATATATATATATATATATATATATATATATATATATATATATACTATATACTTCCTGAATCCAACAGCTTAATATTTCATGTAAAAGACCCATAAGAGAAGCAAAGAAATCTGAAAAGCCACTCACTCTATATGTCGGCCCATACACATCGCCTCTCGTGTTGGTGAAATGGGAGGTGTTTGGCCGCTTTTAAATAATGCCTCTGTAACAATTTCTCTCATTGTCTACTGTGACGAGGCCGTTTGGTATTGTCTGAAATACAGAGGCTTATTCAAATTTCTGTTAAGGGTCCACTACTGTACTTTTTCACATCCACCAATCGACGGCCTTCTCAAGCTTCCTGTCTCACTGATCTCAGTCCTGTTGGTCAAGGTTTTTTCAACTTTTCCGATGCCTTCCAGAGAAGCCGCCGATTCTCTCATCATAATCGCATTTATATATGTCGAAATTCCGTAATTTCCCCAGTGGCAGAATTAATTGCTCTATCACGTCATCTGACACCAACAATCGTCTTAAAGTTTTATTTTTAAATCGATACAATCATTTACAGTTTCAACAATGTCATATCATGATCTATGTTCCCAGCAACACAGATCGGGTTAGACCAGTGTATATTCTTATATTTTCTTATACAGTTTCAAATAATATGATTTTAAAATTAATGCAGATTACAATTTTTTTTTATAAGCCGTTTTCAATCACAATAACTTCCAACCCAAGAGAACTCGTATTAGCTACCAATCTTCCACATCTCCACCTTGAGCTACTTTATTCCTTTGTGCATTCTGTTTTTAAGTCTATTTTTCTGAATGACCATTTCTGTGAATATATATTGTACCCCATTAACCAATCTTATAAATCCTGAGGAACTTTACTGATGAATGGCCCTCTCTCTAAATATATAATGCACCCCATTAACCAATCTTATAAATCCAGAGGTATACTTTATTGATGAATGGCCCTCTCTCTAAATATATAATGCACCCATTAACCAATCTTATAAATCCTGAGGTACTTTATTGATGAATGGCCATCTCTCTAAATATATATTGTACCAATTAATCAATCTTATAAATCCTGAGGTACTTTACTGATGAATGACCATCTCTCTGAATATATACTGTACCCCATTCATCAACCTTATAAAGCCTGAGGTACTCTACTGATGAAAGCAGCATCGTTTTGCGTATTCTGGTTGTGTCAGATCCCTAACATTATTCCAATCTAGATCTTCTTCTGCTCCTCCAACCGCGTCTTCGTCATGAACTTCAAGAGGAGGGCGACAATGGCGACATTCTTCATAGCACCCCAGTTTTTACTTTACATTCCCTTGACGAACAACCGTGCATCTACTTCGCTCATGGACAGTTTCATTCAAATCAACCTATTCGACGTGAATACCATAGTGACGCATAACCTCCCAAAATATAGGTCTGTGGACGTTGACAAATAACTATAGTAATCAATATAAGCCATTAAGGGGATTTTAGCCACCTCGGTGGCCGCGAGTTCAATTCTCTGGCATTCCATTGAGTGGTCAGTCAGAGATGTGTATTTCTGGTGATAGAAGTTCACTCTCAACGTGGTTCGGAAGTCACGTTAAAGCCGTTGGTCCCGTTGCTGAATAACCACTGGTTCCATGCGACGTAAAAATACAAACAAGCAAACAAACAAAATGGATTTTAAATTCCACAGGTGTCCACAATGTCTCAGCACAAATATCTGATCAGTGCAATTACCCTCCTTTACAAACGAGTGCGAAATTAATTCGATAAGAAAAACACCATACAAACAAACAAGCAAACAAACAAAATGGATTTTAAATTCCACAGGTGTCCACAATGTCTCAGCACAAATATCTGATCAGTGCAATTCCTCCCTTTACCAAAACGATGGAATTAATTCAAAACAACAATAACTTCTGTAAAACCTGCCTCGATTGAAAATATGCAAAATGGATGATAAACCAAGAAAAACTTGACACACCGTTAGAATTCACTTGATACGGGACATAAATTAGCAATAGCCATTTCAGGTAATTATTCGACATTCGTGACTCGTTTTCTCTAAGAATTGATTTTCACACGGAAGGCGTCACGCTCAAGAAATGCCAAAATCGAGAGAGAGAGAGAGAGGAAGCGCCGCAATGGCGTGGTCGGTAAGCTGTTGGCGTAACTCCTCTGGTCCCCTTGCTGAATAACCACTGGTTCCGTGCAACGTAAAAACACCATACAAACAAACAAACAAAAAAACAAGAGAGAGAGAGAGAATCCTCTCTCTCTCTCTCTCTCTCTCTCTCTCTCTCTCTCTCTCTCTCTCTCTCTCTCTCTCTCTCTCTATATATATATATATATATATATATATATATATATATATATATAATATATATATATATATATATATATATATTCCTCTGTTGAAGACTTGCTTGTTGATTGACTTGGACGCACAGCATAAGGCAACAAGCGGATCTGACCTCATTACCTTGTAAAAAAAATTGATTTCTCCAATACTGTTTCTTGCTGGAATTACTTACTGATTCTCTGAGTAATTTTCTCATCTTCAAAAGAATTATGACAAGAGAGCTACCTGCTAGACTGACCATCTGACATTAATTTTGCTGGAAATATTTTCCGGCTGATGACAAAATGTTCATATTTCGAATGATTATTCTTGAAATTTAATTTCTTCTGCTACTGTTACTCCTGTCAATGGCACGATTCCTGAGGCTATTGCTAGACTTCATTTAAACTTCAATGGTGACGCTCTCTGGAGCTTTCAGGAGTATTGCCACCTGTGTGGTAAGCATGTGGCTTCCCACACATACATCAGGGAATTATGAACACGAGAGTCAGTCAGTTCTCTATCACCACAAGTTAAAAAAACTGAACTCGCTGCTATCTCCCCGTTTCTATAGGTTTGAGAGGATTTCAATTTACAGGAAAAGAGGTGATTTTCTTTCAATATTTTTCCTCTGTTTACAACTAAATAATGGTTTATTTCACCTTTTTCTTTTTTATTAATACCACTACGACAACACTGTGACGTATAAAAATGGCACAGAAATCAAAGTAGAATGATACACAATGATTTTTTTTAAACCCTACGACCTTTCCATACCCAAGCCATAAGTAAAAGGAGAATGGAGTGACCTCTTGAGAGATAACATTTCTAAGAATTTCACAAAGTGGAAGGGACGTAAAAGTTCCTAAGTAAAGTATGCTGGAGACTGCCAACTTAATTACAGTACAGTGCGAGATCAGTAGCCTGGGTGGTGTTGCAGGACCCCTTGAGACGCATGACATCCCATTTTAAGCTAATAACAGCGCAAAAGCATAATAAAGTTCACATAATATCGGTTACAAACGTGAATATCGACAAATGCGAACGATGCCAGCATCATCAAAGAGGAAACATATGACGCAATATTATAAAAAAAGAGATCGAAATAAGCAACATAACTTGAGCTAATGTTTTATCATTTGATTGGCAAAAACTGCCCAACCTCTTCTCTCTGTTAATGAGTGAGTCTTGTTGACTTATCTTTAATGAATTGTAAAAACTATACACATAGGTCTCTCATTATTCAATATTGTTTAGTGTTAGCCTAAAAGCAAAGTAGACAACATGACTTGAGACTCTGACGAAACAATCCTGGAGGTATATTGTTGCTGTAACAGGAGAAACAACTAGGCGTACAGGGCGTAATCATAATCGTAAAGACCTAATAAATATCTGCTTTCCTTTCGTCGGGTATTAATGAAGGCTGACCTTTGAAACAGACGTAATCCGCGCCGCCATCACGTGGCTAATAACCGTCAGATTAGGCTTCGTTATTTCTTGATCTAAGGAAGTGGTCGTAATTGATAACGTAATCAAGAGGAGTCATAAATGAATAACTCTGGCGTTATTGCATATTACGAACGCTTCCGAAGACGGAAAGATAATGAAAAGTATTGTTACTTAGCAGGTTTACTTAAAAGGCAAACAGACTTATAGATGCTTTGCCTAAAATGCAAACAAAGTCTGATGCTTTACTAGAAGCAAAACAAAGTACTATTCTTTACTTAAAAGGCAAAGTTAAATGCTTTACCTAAAATTTAAACTAAGTTAAATGCTACAACACATACAAATCTATCTTACTGGATATTTCCAGTTCGATGTTAGTAAAAAATTGGTTGATTTTGTCCATACGAAATTTGGTACATATCCGGAGTGCTCTTTCCATTTTGCAAAAAAAAAAAAAAAAAAAAAAAAAAGAGAGAGAGAAGGAGAGAGAGAGAGAGAGAGAGAGAGAGAGAGAGAGAGAGAGAGAGATTAATTTGTTAGGGTGATGCTTTTTCATTGTTTTATACAGTCTTTCGTCATCATATTCAGGACAATAAAAAGGACTCGCTATCTGTCCACCAATCTTGGTAGTAATTTTTCTATTGCTTTTTGACGTAGTTACCACCAAACCCATAAAACAATAAGTAATATTTAGAAAAAAATTAATGTCCAAGATACATATACATTACCGATTCTTCATCAGAAAAATTAATTTCAGCAAAGTAAGAAAAGAAAGAAGCCAAAACCGATATCGATGAATACAAGAATAATCAGAAATGAAAAAAATAATGGAACAAAATTGAAATAAGAAAAGGACTTCTTTGACATCAACAAAATCCTCAGTGCATGAGGAGGGAAAATGGCAGAAACTGAAGGCGAAATTAAATTCGAATGCATTCGGTTGAACGCCACCGAAGAAAGTTCCTCCCGAAGCGCTTCATCAAAATCAATACGGCAGATGGCGCCCTCCTCTGTCATGCAATTATCCATGTCTTTTGAAAATCCGTCTTTGAGGACCCAAGGTTTCTCAGAAGCTTTATTCACGTACGTAGGTAAGCGCATACGGACACACACACACACACACACACACACACACACACACACACATATATATCATATATATATATATATATATATATATATATATATATATATATATATGTATATTATATATATATCTATATATATATATATATATATATATATATATATATATATGTGGTGTGTGTGTGTGTGTGTGTGTGTGTGTGTGTGGATGTATGTATATTCAACAGTAAGCTGATTTCCCTAACAAGGGGTGACTCCAGCAAGAACAAGCAAATGTTGAGTGTTAAAATCATACTTTATATGCTCAATCTGGGAAGAAGCCCGTGCATACAACTTCCATTAGATAGCCTCTTCATACATCTACACAGAAGCTTCATTTGAAGCACGTCCACCCTGTATAAACACCGCTCCATTTAGATACATCTTGCAAGTACTCTCGCACTTCCTGGATAATCATGTTCTTCCTTTGATACTTCCTTATACACCAATAACCCAGCACGTTCTAGGCCTTTGTTTTACTAAGATTAGTTTCTCCACTGACTTTTCACAGTATAAGTACAGAGCATGAGGCTCCAAACCCCATATTCCGACCATCGGGTGGCTTCTACTCCAAGGAGGAATACGGTTGTTCTCTGTCCTTTAGTCTTACGAGAACAAAAAAATGCGTTTACCATCGACCTCGATGGACAGGATTCATCAGCAACTTAGTGGCCATTTCCATCAAAGGATCCACAACCCTCTAACGGGTATTCGTCTGACTTGGAACACTGCGTTGGTTTCCCAGGCCACTGGCACTTCTCATGACAGAAACGCACAGATGGTACAAGTTTATTACCACCACGGCAGTAATCAATATAAGCGAATGTACCGGAGTGGCTGATAAGCCTTTTCTACGTATATGAAGTGGCTGATGCTCTCGATGGGTTCTGCAGAACCTCTTATTAGGGGCAAAGGCTGATGAGGAAAAGGATTTAGCTGACCCTGGCACTCTTTTCTACCACAGATTCGGATCCTGGAAGAGGTGGAGTGTTTAGGTACGCAAGTTACGTTAAACGACACTGCACTGGAACTGTTCTCTCTGTTTTAAACTGTGACTTATGTATGTGGGAGTTAGTGGAATGTGGTTGATCGCAGACAAATAGGAGGGATACAGGAAGCTAACAATATGATTTCAAAACGATTGTTGAGAACCAGAAACACAGCAGTCTCTGGGGTCACCCCTTTTTGGAAAAAT
>NC_061094.1:35171116-35183616 GCF_015104395.2 Macrobrachium nipponense
TCTAACTTACATTACATATTGGATAAAAAAAAATCTATGAAGAAACGCCCATTAAAACGACAAACAAACAAAAAAGGAAGAAACTAAAAATAAATAAGCGAAAGCGTCCGACCAACCTCCAAATAAAGAAAGAAAGCTAAGACGATTTTTCAACTTCCGAGGAAAAAAAAAAAAAATCCCGTAAGCAAATGGCTCACGAGAAAAAATTCCCGCTGAAGCCAGGTATTTATGACGAGCTTTGCTTCGCACAATTCCTTCAAAGGAAAAGGCCGACACTGCCTCTTCGATACAGTGCGTTGTTGTATGTCACAGCTGTGATTATAATGACGAAGGTGTGCATGGGGAACATGATGGTAGATATGACGAAGTTGCTGTTTTGTGTACGTATACACCTCAGTGGCAACATCATCAAAATGTATATTTGTTGATTTGAGCGTGCATGCAGTTTATATATGTATATGTATGTATGTATTTATGTATGTATGTATGTATGTATGTATGTATGTATGTATGTATGTATGTGTGTGTGTATATATATATGTGTGTATATATATATATATATATATATATATACACACATACTAAATTGAATAAGCTATTTGGCATCACGTTTATTTTGTTTATAACCAACTGTAGCGCAGTAGTGGTCACGAATGATTAAATTTGTACATGAATGAGGTCATGATATTACATTCTTCAAAGCAATGTGTTTAATGGAGAACAAAATTCAGTTACGTGTAAGGAACTATGACACAAAAAGGATGGAGAGAGAGAGAGAGAGAGAGAGAGAGAGAGAGAGAGAGAGAGAGAGAGAGAGAGAGAGAGAGAGAGAGAGAGAGAGAGATGGGTAAAGTAAATTTACATTTCATTCTCTCTCAAAGTTCCCATGCCTCAGTTCCTCCTCCTCCTTCCCTTCCTCACTTTTCTCTCCTTTGAGGAAGACAAAACTCTCATTACATAAGGAGCTCTCTTTCAGGAAATAATTGATAAACAAAAACTCTCCATACAAAAAAAACAACAACAATAATAATAATACTAATAATAATAATGATAATAATAATAATACGGAAATGAATAAACTAAAAACAACATCAACGATGAAGACGAAGCCAAATTCAAGGGATCCGAACGCGATGCATCTCATTAAATAAACAACAACAATATCAATACGGAAATAAGTACACTACCAACAACACAAACACTGACGACGACGAAGCCAAATTCAAGGGATCCGAACGCGATGCACCAACTAGGTCTCTCAACAGAGAAAAGCCAATTGTGCGATCGAAGAAAAGGAAAAAACAATCCTCTTCTGACACAGAATATGAAATGGGGTTTACCTTGCGCGTTGAAGCCAAATATAATCTCTGGTGAACTCTTGCTTCTTCACCCCGACGCTGCAGAGCCATAAAGGCGAAAATAGTGTGCTCTATCGTTTGAAGGTCTGGCCAGTACATGTGCATGTTACTTCGGACTAATTCTGTCAATAGGAATACAGTGCTTACGTCGAAAATAATTTTGTGAATGACAATAACGCTGTAACCCACTAAGAGTAAATATGTTCACGAGAGCAATTTTAATGCTGTTTGCTATGACAAACGTTAATAGGCTATACTCTGAGCGATATTATTATACTTAGCGGTCATTAACTTGAATCTTATGAGAAATAAATATACTCATACACAAGTCTTCATCATAAAGAGAGTGAAAAGGCGTATGGAGTAAATTAAATGTTAAACAACTAATAAATTATATGATATACATATAACTATTGAAAGAGTTAAAAACAATTTCTGTGGATGTCACGCAATTGCAAGACGAGCTGTTCCGCCAGTAAGGAAATGGCCTACTTGACATATGTCAAAATATCAAGTAAGCCATTTTCTTGTTACAGACGTATGATTATTACAGTCTATCTGATCAACAAAAATGTAAGAATCCCAATATCTATCGCCATGCTTTGTGCTTTCAGAGATAAATGCAATCGGAATCCCTATGAATTAATGAGAGAGAGAGAGAGAGAGAGAGAGAGAGAGAGAGAGAGAGAGAGAGCAAGCATTCACGCTTGGACTGAACGTACCTGGCATCAATATTTGTTTTTGGAGGGCGTGAGAACAAGCACGGGAAGAATCTTGCGGCGATATGGGTGCCGGGCGTGCATGGGCCGGGCGATCTTCAAGGACATCGATCGACTGTTGGACCACCAGAGTACCCGAAAGACTTCGGAATCCCCCCGGGGATAAAACGGGGTCGACGGTCTCGATGTCGATGATAACATCGTCGTCGTCGTCGTCGTCGTCTTCGCGAATAAATTCATCGTCGTCTTCTGCTGCCTCTTCCTCCGTTTGCACGTCCATGGCATCGGAATGATTGTTGTTTTTCACTTTCCGCTCTCCGGAACCCAACCTAACCTGACTGTTTGGAGGAGATGTGTTCCTTCCGTCCCTCTTGAGATGTTCTATCCTTTCAAATGACTTGCAACTCAACCTTCCTTCCTCAACGCCCGATTCAACGCAAAACTCCAACGCTGCATGATGCTGAATAGACTGGCGGTGGACTGTCGTCAGTTGCAATTCGCTCCGGCTCCTCAGAAAGGAGAGTCGTCCGTCTTGATGCTGAGGAACTCGTTGATGGTGAAGATGACGATGCTGCTGCTGCTGCTGCTGTTGCTGGAGGTGTTTGGGGTGGGCCAAAGGATGGCCCTGGGAAAGAACATTCCCTACGCGATGGTAAGGGAAAGCGTAAAAATTGCACGCAACGTTCTGTCCCAAAAGCTGACTGGTTCCTATCTCATCCAAGAGGTGCATTTCGGCAGTCTGCTTGCAGAAATCGGCGGACGAATCGCAGCACGCACAAAAGAGCAAGGGCGGCTGACGCTGCTGCTGAGCCTGACAGAAATAACTCTGTCGAAGAAGCGGCTGGACTTTGTAAAAAGGCTGAGGTTGTAAGTGGTGGAGATGGCCGAAGTGAGGGAAATGTTGGTGAAGGACCGGAGTGTGTTGGAGGTGATCCATACCAGAGCAGAGGGGCGGCAGAACTAACAGGTGGACCTCGAGCCAAGGGCGCGTGGCGAGACGAGACGAGACGGCAGGATGTCCGTAGAATCAAGTGGGAGGAACCGAAGGATATGGAAGGGGAGAGAGAGAGAGAGAGAGAGAGAGAGAGAGAGAGAGAGATCTGATTTGTAGGCGTGGCTTAAATTGGCACAGACAGGTGTTCTGAGAGCAGTGGTTTGACCGGAGCAAGGTAACACCAAACCACAGGTCACATAGGATGCAGGTGTAAAACAGGTACACGTGGATAATTAAATAAAAAAGCGGATACTTTAACGAGTCTATATATATATATATATATATCTATATACATATCATAAGTATATATATATATATAATATAAATATATATATAATATATATATACATATATATATATATATCATATATTTAGAGAAACTTGGTAACAAGGCGAACTGCTTGCCATTTCTAAGAGACTCATGGCGAATGCGAGGCACAAATGACAGAAGGGCATCTTTGGAAATAAGCCCTGTGCGACAAATAATTGACGGGTAGCCTTTGACGCCAAACAAAAGGCTTTTGACAAAAGACCCTCGTATGTATTTGTCACAATCACGTGTCACGCTCACCTTTAAATGAGGGAAAGTGCAACGCACCCGCAGAGATAAAACTAAGACAAAAGGAGAGGAAAAAATAACAAATGAAAAAAATGGAGAAAATCCATAGAGGAAGTACGAAAACAATGGAGGCACCCTTTCAGGAGTGGTAATCGGAGACCCGTCCTTTCAAAAAAATTTCCCTTTCTGACCGGCCTGTTTCGAGACCCGTCCTTTCCAAAAATTCCACCCTGAGGCATTGTTGGCGCTTCAAAATACAACACTGGGGGAGGGGCGGGGGGTGGGGGTGTGGTGCGAGGGAGGGGTTAGTGGAGTGAGGGTTTATAGTCATGGGAGGAGCGGGGGGAGAGTAGATGAATGATGCTTTTAAAAGGAAAGCAAACATCAAAACCCATGAAAAAGTTTTTGTGGTTATATGTTCCCCTCACACTGCTAGAGCAGGGGTGAGGACGGCGGAAGGGGTGGTGGTAGTGACACAGGGATGTTGGGGGAGAGAGAGGGGGGGGGGGTGGGTAGCAGGAGACAAGAAAGCAGGGTAACAAAACAAAAACAGAGCTTTGTGACATTCAGCTAATAGGTGACATTTAACTCATTTAGACCCCGGATGCGATATTAATACGGCCAAAACCTCACCTCAACCGCGACTAAGAACCGCAATGGAAAAACATAAAAAAAAGGAGCACGAATGAAAGATTGAAAAATTCGAGGGATTCGAAACTCAAAAAGAATTGACATCGGAAGAATGGGGCTTCGGTAACGCTGTGGTTTTACACTGGATTTGACATCTGCGTTTTTTCGTAAGGTCGATTTTAGAATGAGGTCTGCGAAGATATATACTTTTTTTTTTCTTTCTTTTTATAGCTGATAGGTAAGATGGGTGAAAGAAAAGTGAGGGACAGTTAGCTATCTAACCATGGTAGGGAACAGTTTAGAAAGTTGAACATTCGTAAGAGTAATGTAAATTTTATTTGGGTAAGGGTACAATTTCCATACTATGGCCCAATATTAACATATTACAATATGATTTTACAGTATATCAACATGGTGAAGTGTGCAGATTACATATTTTAAAATCTATTTCTTAATAGTATTATTCTATTCAACAAAAGTTCCAATTTTCTCATTTTAACCTTGACGTTGGATTTATACTTAGGTACAAGAAATATGTTTAAAATGTTTTAAAGTGACGTTTTAAATAGGATTTTGAACGATGAGCTTGAATATTATGAATTCATGTTTCCAGTTTTTTTCTGGAAATTCACCGATGCGTTAAGATTGGTCAGTAATCTGTTTCCATAAATAATTTCCATCCTACAGAAATATTCAGGCGTTAAGTAAAGAAGTTTTTACTCTCATATAAAACTCATACATATCTATTTTTCTTTTCATATACATTGGTAATAAATCAGTACCTCGAACTCTAAATAAATATCTCAGATAATACTGATTTTTATCAACACAAGTAAAAAATGGCATCTCTTTCTACCCTTCTATTCACGACTAAACACATCTACGTATACGCAGTAACAACCAAAATTCTTTATACGTTATTATTAAAAAAAGTATATATATATATATGACACCAATCTCAAATGATAATAATAATGATAATAAATAGTAAGAGGCCTCAACTCGAAATAAAAGTGGTCCTAGAGGAGTGCCTTTTTGGAATCATATTCCAAACCCTTCTCCCTCCCCCTAGGAACCTCTCCCCCCTTCCCCGGGGATCCCACTCGACAAGTCCCCATGGGGCGACCCTCCTCCACCTGGACGAAGGATATGGTGGCCTAGCGGGACTATGCGTGCGGTCACCGACGGTAAGGTGACGGTAACCGCCAAAGGGGACCCTCTACCTGACGTGTGCGCTTGTCACATTGTTTCCTCGTGCGGGTTCACTGCGGTCTGCGGGCGGACGCTTCCGCCTCCATCGCGCCTTCCTTCTCCTCCGGCAGAAGCCGCAACATCCATCCCGCTGATGCTTCCATTCTCCCCCTCGACGCCCTAGGAAAGTGGCAGAGAGAGAGAGAGAGGAGAGAGGAGAGAGAGAGAGAAAACCCAATATTAAATATTATATATCCCGATATATATATATATATATATACCCCCCCATGTATATACTTTATGATATTATATATATATATTATCCCTATATCAATATATATATATATATATATATATAGGTATATATATATATATATATATATAGTATATATGGAAGAGAGAGAGAGAGAGCGAGAGAGAGAGAGAGAGAGAGAGAGAACATAAGATGAGCGGAGAGAAGTAATAATATATATATATATATATATATATGTATATATATAAAATATATATATATCTATAATATATAGATATATATATATATATATATATATATATATAATATATGAGAGAGAGAGAGAGAGAGAGAGAGAGAGAGAGAGAGAGCGGATAGATAGATAGAGCGAGAGAGAGATAGATACACAAACACACACACACACCCACACACATATATATATATATATATATATATATATATATATATATATATATATATATATATATATCTAGAGAGAAGAGAGAGAGAGAGATTGAGAGAGAGAGGAGAGATAGAGAGAGAGAGAGAGATAGGTACATACATACATACATACATACATACATACATATATATATATCTATATATATATATATATATATATATATATATATATATATATATATATATATATATATATATATATATATATATATATATATATATATATATATATATATATATATATAGAGAGAGAGAGAGAGAGAGAGAGAGAGAGAGAACGTCGTGCTGCTGGGGTTACTAGGGAACGTGCCCAGCAGTTCCTTTTCGTTTGGTTTGAGAATCGAACGTCGGTCATTCCGCTTGGTATTGCATTTAAAAGAGAGAAAGAGAGAGAGAGAGAGAGAGAGAGGAGAGAGAGAGAGAGAGAGAGAGAGAAATGTTAAAATTGGAAACGATTGTAACAAAATGAATATTTAATTTTCTGTTAAGAGAGGGTGGAAAGTAAGATGAAGAAAAGAGAACATGAAAGGAGGTACAGTAAAGGGAACGAAAGTGGTTGCAGCTAGGGGCCGGAGGAGGCATGCTGTAAAGAAACCTCAAGTAATGCCTACATGCACTGCATGAGGTCCACCGACGTCCCTACTCCCCTTCGGGGGAAGAGAGGTGTGTGCTTGTATGATTGGGTTTTGACGGTCTGCTGATGTTATGGTTTTTATCTATCTGGTTGGGTGATGGGAGACGAGAGAGAGAGAGAGAGAGAGAGAGAGAGAGAGAGGGGGAGGGGGGGGGGGGGGGGGGGAGGGGGCGCGCCATCGTTGATTCCTCAGTTAAAATATAAACAAGGCAGTGACTTATTAGAGGGAATAACATTGCTGACGGATCAATGATTAATTTTCATAATCAGTCTATTACTTAAATAATGATGTCACGGCTGTACCTTTCCTCCATCACTGTAACACCATTTTAGAAATGGGTGTCAATGAGACTACGTAATGCCACTCTTCACGACATCATCTATTATGATTATGAATAACTTGTTGAGCACTGAGGTAGGTCAAATGGGTCTTCAGTCACTGGTGAAACATAGGAAGGTTTCTGAGACTTAAAAGAGTCTGGTTATTTGGTTGTTCAGATTAAGCCTTAGGTTTGGCGAGTATGTGAAAGGGAGTAGAACGACTGTTGTGGAGCTCTGGACTCCTCAGCCAACAAACACGATGAAGTATATGTCATTGCAACCAAATGAACGTCAAAAGCATTTTTAATTCAAGTGAATACAAATAATACAAAAATATCACAACGAAGGAAATCAATAGGAAACAGATAGTCATGCAAGCACTAGGAGTTATAATTAGGAAATCTTTTTTAGGCGTACTAAAGAACACTAGAAGGAATAAAGTTAAAAAAGCGGCAAAGTACTATCTTCTAACATTTCTAAAGATGAACAAAGTAAACAAAACAATCTTCTCGGCTATTTTGGAACATTTTAATCACAGATGACAAGATGCCAAAAGAATAACAACGAAACATTAAGAGTATTATAAAGCCCTTAAAGCCAAAATTCTAATGCCGAACGAGTATTGTTAGTTTGTTTGTAAGGTATTTTTACGTTGCATGGAACCAGTGGTTATTCAGCTACGGGACCAACGGCTTTACGTGACTTCCGAACCACGTCGAGGGTGAACTTCTATCACCAGAAATACACATCTCTCACACCTCAGTGGAATGTCCGAGAATCAAACTCGCGGTCACCGAGTTGGTAGGCCAAGACCATACTGATCACGCCACTGAGGTGCCCCACCGAACGGGTACTGTTACAGACTCCAAGTTGAAAAGCAGAAAACTTTAAAAGTTCACTATCACACAGCTGTATGTCAAGGCAGCTAGCTATTGATAAAGATAAAATGATAAGTGATAAAACAATAAATATTTCACTCAAGAGCATTTTACTCCCTTAGCCAGAATGTAATCCTTCCGATAACGGAAACGGATTTGACATAGTAAAGGGCAAATGATTCCATTTAACAAACGCTTGCAGGATGATTATACACAGCAAGTTTATGATTACACTTGGTTAGATATCTATATAGAAAGCATGTAGCAACGTAGTGCATCTAAGCAAGAACAACCACGCCAGTAATGTAATAACAATAAGGTAAGCACTATATCTTAGTTTAACCAGCTGATTAACAGCTCTCCTAGGGCCGGTTCTTAGGATTAGATATTTTTACGTTGCTAGGAACCAATTGGTTACCTAGCAACGGGACCTACAGCTGATTGTGGGATCCGAACCACATTATATCGAGAAATGAATTTCTAATCACCAGAAATAAATTCCTCTGATTCAACGTTGGCAGAGCGGGGAGTCGAACTCGCGATTACCGAATCGGTAGACGACCACGTAAACCAATCGTCGAACGAAGAACTTTTAATAATGATAATATTCCACCCGGTACTTCCTGGTTTCGATCACAACTTCTGCAGAAATTAGAAATAAAACTACTACTGCTACAAACAATGATAATTAGAGTAATGATATAATAAAAATAATTATGAATATAAAGTATGAAACATGTAATCAAATATAGCTTTCCTTGGTAAAGTTAGAATTAAACATATAACACACGATTTGAACTTCCGAGCCATTCCGACTTATATAAACTAAGAAAGTTACGTAAAATTCCTTGTCAATAAGTAAGAAAGGCAACGTAAGTGAAGCAAAAGCAAGAAGCTTGCACGGAGGCTTACTGAAGCCATACTGAGTCACTTGAACTGTCTGTGACGGCAGGTATTAAAATAACAATCATTAAACCTTATTAGTTTAAAAGTATCTCAACCGGAACAAGACTTGTGTATTTTGTTTGTTTGTATGGTTATTCAGCACCGGGACCAACGGCTTTACGTGACTTCCGAACCACGTCGAGAGTAAACTTCTATCACCAGAAATACACATCTCTCACCCCTCAGTGGAATGCCCGAGGATCGAAATCGCGGCCACCGAGGTGGCACGCCAACACCATACCAACCACGCCACTGAGGCGCTAAGACTTGTGTAGAGAGCGGGTGAAAGGACAAGGAAAACCATATAATATAATGATTCAGTTAGACGAATGAAAAGATGCATAAATGGAAAAATGTGGTAAAATATACATAACAGTTCACAAATATACAAACAAAACGACTGGGAAAATTTGTAAACTTTACAAACCTTCAATAATTATACTTCTTCAGAGAAAAGAACGAAAAACCGCTAAACTAACCCTCTTATCTCTGATCTCACCTGCTTTCATAATAGGAGGGCGACTAATAACCTAGTAAGGTTTCTTAAAACCTTGTACTATTTAAAGTGATTCAAATCTACATAGTGGGAAAACCATAAAATCTTATTTCACGGAAAACATCAAGTGGGCCTTATTATGAAGACAAGCAGAAGCTCGAGCGAGTGTCTCTATGAATTCGAACGTCACACGAAAACCCGAAGTAGAAGTAGATGTAAAAGGCTAAAGAAATTCTGCTGTTGTCTGTAAGTGTGCTGAAGTCATCATTTATGTTAAGCTATATATATATATATATATATATATATATTATATATATATATATATATATATATATATAAGAATAAACGACGCAATGCTTTCCGCAAATGAATACCAAAGTTCATTGGTGGTTGAAATACTGAAGCCTACTTGTTCAAGTACTACCTGACGAGTTAGCCAAAATATAAGTATTACGGAAAAAAAATCAATTTTAAATACATCACGAAACAAGTAAAAAATGCGCCGAAGATCGAGTTTTCTGTACATTGTACAATCAAGGTACCGATACTAGATCTCTCTTTCGGCGGTCTCGGTATAATGCTCTATAAGCCGCAGCCCATGAAAATTTAACCACGGCTCGGTGGTGGCCTGGCCTATATCGTTGCCAGCCTCACGATTATGGTTAACTTCATCATTAAATAAAATAAAACTACTGAGGCTAGAGGGCTGCAATTTGGTATGTTTAATGATTGGTGGGTGGATGATCAACATACCAATTTGCAGCAATCTAGCCTCAGTAATTTTTAAGATCTGAGGGCGGACGGAAAAAGTGTGGACAGGAAAAAGTGCGGACGGACAGACAAAACCGGCACAATGGTTTCCTTTTCAGAAAACTAAAATCTATTGTTTTTTTATTGCTAGAGAGCTTGTTTGTTTGCATGGAGTTTTTACGTTGCATAGAACCAGTGGTTATTCAGCAACGGGACCAACGGCTTTACGTGACTTCCGAACCACGTCGAGAGGGAACTTCTATCACCAGAAATACACATCTCTAACACCTCAGTGGAATGCCCAAGAACCGAACTCGCGGCCACCGAGGTGGCAGGCCAATACCATACCAATCACGCCTCTGAGGCGCTGCTAACTCAGTCGGACTCTCTTTCTTATGCAAGTCTTGGAACCAATACGATTACAATGTCTTGCACTAAAGGTTAAAGGAATACATAATCCCCTCCTCCCCCCCCCCCCCCCCTCTCTCTCTCTCTCTCTCTCTCTGCACTACTAAATATAGTACAGCACGAGTATTTCACTTGATCATTATTTACATCTCTTAATCACTTTTCCTCGGATTTTTCCAATGGCACCTGTATTTTAACTGATTTTTTTTTTAAGAGAAGACTTTATTCAACACTCAAAACTCTCACTTAACAATTTGAAGATTGTCTAGAAAAATAATCTTTTCTTTCAAGTCAGAACTTTACCTAATGTCAGGTCAGAAGGAGCTTTCCTTTAATAAGTTCAGGTTGTAAACAGGTTTATCTCATGTCACACTTTACTACAAGATCTGGGGCAGGTTTAACAAATGTCCAAGTTTAGAAAATATTGATGCGTCTCGTGAAGGTACGTACAACGCTTGTTTACATTCTATGCAACATAATTACACTAATAGCTTACCCTTCTAAGAACAATATTGTACGTCCACTATGATTAAAATCCATAATCTTGCAATAAATCTTACAGTCGTTGACCAAATCACTGCAAATCTGTGTCAAACATCACCCAATAGAGATGTATTATACGCTTTTCTTGAGTAAATATATCATAGATTGCAGACGAATGAGAACCAGGCTCTAAAAAATGATTATAGAAGCACGTGTATGAAATGAAGCCGAGTATAACAGAGAAAAATTTGCTACCAAAACACGTTTTGAATTCCCGAAGGGATTTCTAATGGCTGAAATGGCAGAAAAAAGATTAAAAAAGCATCCCCACAATCATGTTACCAGAAAGAGCAGCAAGGTTTATTGTACGATTACAATGGTTTCCAAAATCTTTCTAAATTATTTTGAGGCTGTTTTTTGTGCAAAGAAATCATTTTATTTTTTGATGAGAAATGATTTCCTGTCCAGCAATACCCATTATTTATACACCAGTATTCAGGGTGCAAAATTTATTTGGTCTACTGACACAATAGAAGGCGGTAGCAATTTCCACAGATATTTAGCAATTATATTTACAATCCTCCGTCCATGTTGACCCTATTGTGTAACTCTAGAATCTATGTGAATCTATATAGTGACGTCAACAATCATCATCCAACTTTCTGTTTTACACTGTATACGTTTACATTTTACTACTAGTAAAAAAAAAAAAGCATTGAATCCATAGGAATGTTTTACGCAGCCCCGTATTGTTTATTCACAATCAAGCCTAATTCTAAACTTTTTACCATCCAAAAATATTCAAGGTTAAATGTCAACCTCCTCTCATATTCAAGTTTCTCTCGAGGGCCTGTTAGGCGTAAGTTCAGTTAACGTCCTCAAGGACCAGGCCAGCAGTGGTCATAGGCTCTTCTATTAATGGTAATGAACTGATGATACATAAAATGATAATCAATCACTAAGGAGAATCTTAGTACATGTCTACTAAGATCAGTATCTTCTTCAGCCTCAAGTCTTGTTCGTTCCGTATCTGAAGCTAAACACAAATCATCAAATTTACCGTTTTAATGTCTGAGTCAGATCTACTGCACATTAATTAAGTGAATAGGGACTGCCATATCATACTTCTTACCCAAATCTAGATGCACACGTTCAATACACGAACAAATATACATGAGCCTTTTTCGTACTATTTCTACAAGTACACGACGACGAACTTCTCAGCGAAAGGATTGAGCGCACACTCCATCACATGAATGAGCTCAGGAGATATAATCTACTCGAGGTGGACAAAGCGCGGTCATGTCGCTGTGTACAGACTTCAGTGAGTTAATATGCTAAGTAAAGCTTGGCTGAAGCCTTACACTGGGGAAACATCTGGCACTGAGAGGAATTTAAAGGTTTCAAATATGTGTATGTATGTGTGTGTATGGGACTTGC
>NC_061094.1:35191116-35218616 GCF_015104395.2 Macrobrachium nipponense
ACACACACACTATATATATATATATATATATATATATATATATATATATATAATATATATATATATATATATATATATATATATATATATATATATATATATATATATATATACCACTAATACTGCTAAGCCTGTTGTTGTTCAACTAATAATGATAACAATAATGGCTGAGACTAACGTCACTATCGCGTTCTTAACTGAAAATTTTTTTTTGACAAAAAAACAAAAAACAAAAAAACAGTAAATAGTATTTTACACAAAATATCTGCAAGCAATAGATAATAGGAATTACTCTAAAACAACCCAGTATCATAACAATTACTATATACAAACTTACCCAGTATGTTTCTAAATAAAACCCGCTACTTTATGATCATTGTAAACAAACAGATACAATACAGCAATACAGACAAATAGAAACAAATAAATAAAATTACGTCTACTAATCCACAAAACCATCAACATCTTTGCGTTCCCATATATAACAACTTCACAACCGACGCTGCTTTCACAACCAGAAACGAGAACAGGAAACGGCAGGAGACATGCAAACTACAGAGGCATGAGTGGCGTACAACAAGCAAACAAATAAAAGGGCATGAGTCATGCCAGCTTCGTAATTAATATATTCCGTGAATCTTTTCGCCGGAATGATTCATCCCACCAACATTAGGGGAAACTCGAGGTCATTCCCATTTATGCAGATAAGGTCGAGGCTCTCGTAATCATGCGCATCGATCATCGACCATAATGCGTCTTCTTCTCTGGATGGTCTGTCTGTCCAATGATACTTTATATAATGCGCATGACATTATATTACATAATATCATGAATGACTAAAATCACACTAGAGTATTTAATACGTACGCATACAGAACACGAATATATAACAGAAACGTTATTTTTTAACATTAAAAGTATCCATTACTGTTGACGTATATGAGACCCCAAAATATTGGAAAAGATAGCAGGACGGGATGCCTTAACGGGTCGTCAGATATATAAATAACCACTAATTTTTAAACAGAAAGAATGAATGCATTTTACGCAATTAACCTTATTGATGTAGTTTCTTTCTTATAGAATGAGTGAATCAATGAATCATGAATACTTCCAGCGCCGGAGACAGCGAAAAGAGGAAGTTTGGGTGGTTGCTTAGCAAAATAAAGAGACCCAATAACTATATGAGATGACCAACGGCTTTACGTGACTTCTGAACCACGTCGAGAGTGAACTTCCATCACCAGAAATACACATCTCTAACCCCTCAGTGGAATGCCCGAAAAGAAACAACTTTTTTTTTTTTACTGGATAACAACAACATCCGTTTGGCTTGTATTTCAACCATCGTACGATAGTTAACAATTATCGTAGTTATGAAGGTTAAAAACTGTATCTCAAACCTCCAAGGAAATAAAAGCCTGTAGTTGGAAAATAGTTGGAAAATACAGCAACAATGAAGGTAATATTAAATCTGAATAAATATCTAATAGCCAATAACAACTGAAACTTAAATGAATAAATAAACAAACAAATAAATGATTGATCGAAAAGCGTACTTATGCCTCCTCTTAATAACATCTTCCAGACTGAAACAACAACAAATACATCACTGTAATAATGTATCATCTTTACGAGGAATAGATATTACACCATAAGTGGGAACAATATACTGTAGTAATAGGTTTCATAGTTGACCCAATTGTCGGCAGTACGTGTGTGTGTGTATGCAATCAAAACATAAAAAGGCAATAAAAATTAACTACATTTCAGCAACAGATATCAAAAGATAAGAAGAAATACAGATTTCTATTTCATCTGAGCTACAAGCAGGTAATAAACAATTACCTCTTGGAATATCTTCTTGACTTGTTTATAGAAGCTTCAGCGCAACAACTTCACAAATGAAAAACTGAGGACGCTTATAACAGTAGCATGAAAATGAAAAATTTATAAGTAGTATTCTGTCTCAACAAAAAAAACTCTCTTGTACATTATGAAATACGTCGCTGTTTTAAAATAATCTCGGTCACCTAAAACAAAGATAAAAAAAAAAATGCCGAAATATTTACTCATAAAATCACCGAACGTCTTTTCCTCTTACAGAAAGAAAGGCTATATAGCCCACACATTTATTTTCCCGTAGTCCGTGTTTACTTGCATCTGGGAATATTTCATATATGAATATTCCATATAATTTATACTGGTGTGTACCTGACGATTTTAGTATTATTTTTCAAATGTATCCTACTTAGAAATGGCTTACCAAACAACCATCGATTTGAATGATGTAGTCAACCCGTTCTCTCTCTCTCTCTCTCTCTCTCTCTCTCTCAGACACACACATACATGCACACAAACAAAAAACACGTAAATAATGTCCCCCGACCCCACCTCTCTCTCTCTCTCTCTTTCTCAGACACACGCACACACACAAGCACAAAACACGTATATAATGTGCCCCCCCCCCCCTCTCTCTCTCTCTCTCTCTCTCTCGTCTCAGCACACGCAACACCACACAAGCACAAAACACGTATATAAATGTCTCTCTCTCTCTCTCTCTCTCTCTCTCTCTCTCTCTCAAACACACACATACGCGAGCACAAACAAAAAACACGTAGATAATGTCTCCCCCCCCCAATCTCCCTTTCAAACACACGCACACAAACACACACACAAGCACAGGATGCGTAGGTAATATGTCTGTCTGTCTCTCTCTAAGTCAACCACACACACACACATACACAAGCACAGACACACTCACACACACCCAACACACCTTTCGCAATTGCTTCATCACAAAACGATGCACAGGTGCTTGGCATTACCCTCGCCACCATGTAACCATATCCTATCCTCTCTGGAAAATAATCGTGCGTGAGGATAATTCGAAGAGATTGGCCTCTTGTCTAATTATTATAATAGACCTGTGTATCTCATTAAGGCGGGTGAGGAGGCTGCGGTATCGACAGGTGACTGGCGAATGACGTGTCGCATCGTGATTGGTCGGTGGATCGCTGAACAACGAACACACCTGTTTCACTTTTACTTATGGTGAACATTTGGTGCTGCTGCTGTTGCTGTTGCTGTTGCTGTTGCTGTTGCTGTTGCTGCTTGCTGCTTTGTTTTGGAGAGCCTGGAGGTCACATTGGTATGTTAGAGCTCCTCACTTTAAAGATTCAGTTATGAAGAGGGATTCGTTAATGTAATTAATCATCAATACATACGGTTGCGAGTGTACGATTAACAACTTGTAACTGCAGCTGGAAAAATGTAATTAACAAGAATCAAAAGTGTTGCTTGGGAATATATGGTGTAAGCAATAAATAAGTTGTAAATAGAAATGACTTAGAACTAAAGCATCATTTAGGAAATTACTATGATAAGGTTAAAATAAGTTGAAAATAGTATATGATCGGGTTATTTGTGTACTTAGCACTTAACCAACTACTTGATATAACTTAGCACTCCATTAATTTACCAATTAACTAATCATAAGCAGTCAGTAAAATTTTTTCCCATAAAAATTAAAATGGAGAATTCACGAGTTATTAGTGAAATAAAGCTATATGCATGGAGTAATTATACAAGAAATGGCCAAGGGAAAATAAAAAAAAAGGAGAATTTGCGAGTTACCGTCAGCTCAGTTACTGTCTCGATTCTGTCCCTCTTTTTCCTACCAAATTAGAGCTGTAGGTAATTAGGGTCCTGGGAAGACAAAAGTTCTGACCTAATGGCGAGAGTCTTTCTTCTCCTCCTTTCATTATTTTGCTCTCTCTCTCTCTCTCTCTCTCTCTCTCTCTCTCTCTCTCTCTCTCTAGTATTTTTCCTAGTGTTGGCTTCGCGGTAATTATTCACATTCATATTAAGTTGTTTCTTATCTAGTGACTTATCTCTCTCTCTCTCTCTCTCTTTATATATATATATATATATATATATATATATATATATATATATATATATATATATATATATATATATAATGTATGTATTCATTGATATAAGTCTAGAATTTGACACGTGTCTCTCTTTACGTCTTCTTATTAATACCACATCTATTCTCTCTCTCTCTCTCTCTCTCTCTCTCTCTCTATTTCACTCTTGGCCATTTCCCCCCTTTTCTACATCCCCTCAGTAATTATAATGTCCACGCGGCCGTTGTTTGAATATTGCCTTCTTCCATCAGATGCATAAATGCCCAGAGTGCACGAATTCATCCCCTAAACCCCCTCTCCATACCTCCCCCTCCCCTCCCTCAATGGCGGGGGTGGAAAAATGTTCCCGGACAACATTAATCTACCATTGGTCGGATGATTGCGTCGACCATCCTTCGATCAACAGTCTGCTGAGCTCAGACTCCTCTGACATTCTTCTTCACCGAGACAGAGACAAGAGGGAGGGAGGGAGGGAGGGAGGATGAGGAGGAGTAAGGGGTGGAGAAGAAGAATTAGAAGGGAGAGAGAGAGAGAGTAAGGGTAGGGCGATGGAGGTTGGGGGTGGGGGGGTCGTTAGGCCAAAACTGGTCCCGCATAGGCATTAGCAGTTTCCACATTTCCGTTGTTTTACAATCGTGCAATACTCGTCGAAGAGCTCGTAAGGTCGAGGAGAACGTCGACTCTGGACGGAGACTTCGCCCTTCCGCCCTGTTGGACATTCACCTTATATTAGCATCCACCCTCGCATTATAAATCTTGTAATCTGCTACACCCACTAGGGTGAGAGAAAGCCGGGGAGGAATGGGGAAATGGGGAAGAGGAGATGAGAGGGAAAGAACGACAGAGAGAGAGAGAGAATAGGCCACTTTTACCGACAGAAAGGGTAACGTGAATGTAAAGATAGTCTTCCATACTGCGAGCTGAAACACAGACGCTATATTTACAAATACGACTTATTTACGTTAATTATAGAAACCAATAATCACCATAAAACTCGAGGCATTTGACTGAAATAATGAACAAAAACGATAACTTTTACGTAACTTGTGTATATCAGGCCAGGCGTGCACGAACGCATGCATATACGTACTATATATATGTATATGTATATGTATATAAAAATATATTATATATATATATATTATATATATATATATATATATATTATATATATATATTATATATATATTATATATATATATATATGTATATTTATATATCTTACACATTAGCGTCGCTTTGTTTACACGAAGTCCATTGTACGCTATAAGGGATATAGTATATATCTATATATCTATATATATATATATATATATATATATATATATATATATATATATATATATATATATATATGTATATCTTCAAACAAAGAATATATGTCTTTCCTCGGAGACGAATCATCAATATACAGCTGCAATTCAGTAATTGGGTTTCATTGTATTTTATGACAATCTCTCGGATAAAACAGATTGCCTTTTTAGTTATATCTTACAAAACCATAATAGAACCTTGAGCAATAAAAGGTTGCGTAGTACAGGGAGAAAAATATGAATTGTAGCGAAATTACAGAAGAATATCTGTTTCAGCCAGCTTGTTCCTGAGTTTCTTCGGAAATCAAAAGTATATGTTATTAATAAGATAGACTTCAAGAGCATCACAGGTTATTATTATTAGAAAAATCATGCAAAAGGTTTCTAGTGGAAAAAAAGAGCTTTGAAATTGTTATGGGTTGCAGTGAACTGTGCATCTTTGACAAAGAGTTGCAGAAGTCTACGGAGCTATGCATCAATTTTTCAAAACAAGGTAAGCCAAGATAGACGTTTGTGTTAATATTAAAAGAAAGAAAATATATATATATATATATATATATATATATATATATATATATATATATATATATTATATATATATAAACACACACATATATACATATAAATCTAAAAAATATATATTTATATACACCAAAGTATATAACACGTGATGCTATGTATAAATAAAGGTTTTTTTGCCACGAAGGAAAAAAATGAAAAAGCGAGTTAGCCGAATACTTTCGGTCCTATTCGGACCCTTTACTGAGGCATACCTCAGTAAAGGGTCCGAATAGGACCGAAAGTACTCGGCTAACTCGCTTTTTCATTTTTTTCCTTCGTGGCAAAAAAACCTTTATTTATACATAGCATCACGTTTTATATACTTCGTGATCAAGTTATTCATATATATATGTATATATAAGTATATATACGTACGTGGTGTGTGTATATGTATTTGGTTGTATATAAATATATATATATATACATATATATATATATATATATATATATATATATATATATAATATTTTATGTATATATATATGAATAACTTGATCACGAAGTATATAAAACGTGATGCTATGTATAAATAAAGGTTTTTTTCCTTCGTGGCAAAAAACCTTTATATATATATATATATAATATATATATATATATATATATATATATATATATATACGCGTGTGTGGTTGTATCTATATAAATATATATTTTTTAGATTTATATATATATATATATATATATATATATATATATATATATAAAATAGATATTTATACATATACAACCACACACATATAAACACACCACCACATACGTACATATACTTATATATATATATATATATATATATAATATATATATATATATATATATAACGTATATATATATACACACACCTTCACTATTTACCTTGTTGGATTATTAGTCTCAATATGATTAATCTGAAAAAAGTGAAAACAGTAAAAAAAAATAAATAAATAAATAAAGTAATGACGATGACAAACATAACGACATCGCATGGACTTTTCTCTAAAAAATTTCGGATGCAAACGAATATATTATATAAGCACGGAATAACATGCTAGCCACCAAAATGTCGTCACTGTCCGCCGCGCAAAACAAAAATATCGGTGACAAGTGGCCTCTCTTGGCCTGCCCCAGGTTTCCTGTCAAAGGAATATGTCTTTATTGGTTTCTTCCTGTCGCCCTATCACGTCTACAGTCTTGGGGCATACTGAATATATATTCTCTCTCTCTCTCTCTCTCTCTCTCTCTCTCTCTCTCTCTCTCTCTCTGTCCTTTAAATCTTGATGAAGTTCCTATGTACAATTTCAGTTCGTTGTCACTGAAGACGTGTTTAGTTTTCTTGGTAAAATTATAAAGGAAAAACGCATCAAAATTTCATTATTAGTTAATCATGACTCATCTGTGGTTTCCTAAGCAGGAAAAACTATATGTTTATATATATGTATATGTTTACATAATTTATATTATATATGATATATATACACATATGTTTGTATGTACACACACACACACACACACACACACACACACACACACACACACACACACATATATATATATATATATATATATATATATATATATATATATATATATAGAGAGAGAGAGAGAGAGAGAGAGAGAGAGAGAGAGAGAGAGAGAGAATATTTATTAGTTTACAAACATATTTCACAAGAGGCAGTAATTAAAAGGTGAATTGTATAGCCATGTGAACAATTATCATTCCATCTTTCTGGCATCCTGTTACCCTTACTCTTCCTCACATTCATTTTCAAGTTTTTCTTACCACAAACACATTCAATTTACTGTAGTTGCTCAATTGTTGCTATGAGCCACTCGTGAATGTACTAACGAAAATAAAAGATATATATATATATAAAAATACGTGGAAAAGAAACAATAGCCAGATGATAATGAAAAACCAAAGTTAACAAATAAAAAAAATCTCGTATTATCTCGCTAGAAAACAAATGCAATGACACTACCACAAACCTAGACATAAAAAAGCCCTAAACAATCTCGATAGTCATGAAAACTCTTTTGGGCAAAATATCGAAACTATCGAAGGGTCACACTGAATAAACGATTCACAAATATCATCTGCAACAGCAAAAAGTGAAAAATGCGGGAGCCAATCAAATGACATAAAAGTCTACTCTCTGTGTAATCAAAGGGGCCGTAAAAATGGTGAGATATAACTAACCAGAAGGGTTGAGCAGTCAATATTTAGAGGGAGAGGGATCGTGTGGTGGTGGAGGAGGGGAGGAGGAGGCGGAAGGAAGATACAGGCGATATCATAAATGCGTGAGATGAGGATGCTGTGAGAAGATAAATATTCTATATATTCATTAGTGAGCGATAAAGAATCTGTCTATACCGTATATCTTTTTTCCGTACGAGAAATTAATCGGAACTGGTGGATTAATATTTTCTGTGGATAAAGAACGCTTATATATATATATATATATATATATATATATATATATATATATATATATATATATTTATATATATATATATATATATATATGTGTGTGTGTGTGTGTGTATGTATATATATATATATATATATATATATATATATATATGTATATAAATATATATATATATATATATCTATATATATATATATATATATATCGAACTACAAATGTCCTTCAATATCTAATTCGCTCTACCTCGGAATTAATATATTTTCATATATGCTTAACCGATGGGGAATTCATTAAGCGATAATAGAATTGGCGATTGACAGGCGCGAACCAGCGACCTCCCAATTCTAGGACTGGCAGTGAAGCCTTAAACCACCCCGACACCGGTGTCGGGGTGGTTTAAGGCTTCACTGCCAGTCCTGGAATTGGGAGGTCGCTGGTTCGCGCCTGTCGATCGCCAATTCTATTATCGCTTAATGAATTCCCCCTCGGTAAAGCATATATGAAAATATATTAATTCCGAGGTAGAGCGAATTAGATATTAAAGGACATTTGTAGTTCGATATATGTATATGAATCACGGTAATGTGATAGACTTTATATATATATATATATATATATATATATATATATATATATATATATATATATATATATATATAATTCAAGTAGAGGGCGAGCTACAAATATTCAATTGATGTAAAGGCCATACCAATTTTGCAATCACCCTCTCTCACTCGACTCACATACAACGCACGTGCGTGCATACACACACACATCAATGTGCTTATACAAATATATATATATATATATATGTTTGTATAAATATATGTATACTTATTATTTATCACAATACGTATATGATAAAGTGGCATACATATTCACATTTTCTGGATAACAACAATAGTCTGCGGGTAATGAAATCGTAATAAATGCTTGCCGTTGTCCAGTCCAGGGCCAGCCTCTTTCACCTCTAGTCCCTACATAGGTACGCAGAATGAAGGTGCCTATGTCCGATCTTCGGAATGGTACGTAACATCCTAAAAGTAGGGATTTGTCTTCTTAATCTTGTTATTTAAACCCGTTACTTTTTTACTGTGTGGGTACAATATATATTTATCGATCATTTAGGGCAAGATATTGCAGGGTAATATTTAGAGGTACTTTAAGTGAATTCTCTTCGAAATTAAGTTGAATGTACACTATCTCATACAGAGCAACAACGGTTTATGCTGCTATAAGAATACGGGTCCGTAATTAGAATAATGGCTCATTTGATTGAATGAATAATTTGTCCAGTAAGATTCACATAATTCTGTATGTACTTTATGGAGAAAACGAGGGAAGAAATATAACACGTAATTCCAAAGCGTGAAGGCATTCCATGGTATGAAGCTGACAGACTGTTAACACTCTCTTCAATTTAAATTCTCATTTAGGTTTTAGTAATATGTTGACTTATATTCGGACCTTTCAACTACTAATCATTTTAGAATATCTTGTATTCAAGTTACTCTGTTTTCCTAAGCGGTGCTTGGAAAAAAATATATCTTCTATTGAACGAATTCATCACCTCCAAACCTCCAAATAAAAAATATTCTTATCGATCTTCTAACTTACTAAGGAAAAGGCAAAGCTTGTAGGAGACAAACTATGTTTCGGGTAGTCGAATATCTCTGTAAGAGGCTGGAACTTTCTCAGAAGACTTGACATTTCCTACCAGAATAAAGACATTCTACAAAAGTAGAATACGATAATACTGATAAGAATGAAGACTAATATGCAATTGTAAATCGCTCGATAGAATATTCGTGTGAACAAAAAAGAATATACCTCGCTCTTTGGGTTATAAGAATTTAGCAAAACAAAGAAGCAAACGAACACAGAAACATACAAAAACATTAGTTTTCGTTTTACAAAACCTTAATGCCTAAGAAATATCCTGATCACGTTTAATACAATTCTCCAAGAAGTCGACTTTCTGGACAACAAACAAAATATGGAATAACCTAAGAATGAATGAGAGAGTTCTCTTCATTGTGGTGCATGAATAATGAAGAACCCTATGGAGGAAATATACGCCTTGCCCATAATTAGAGGGAGAGAAAGGACACAAAAACTTAGGCCTATAGGCTGAGATGATGCGGGAAAAGGGAGGAGACGGAGGGAGGGAAGGAAGGGGGAAGGGGGAGGGGGAATGTTGGGAAAGGGGTGGTGATGGGGGTGAGATAGAAAAGAAGATACAAAGCAAAGTAAGACGCAGAAGACGGAATATACCTACAAAAAAGCAAATAGCCACATACGTATACATAAAAAGCCCCTTAATCACGCATCTACGTATGTATGTATATATATAATATAATATAAATACTTTGTATATGTACACGACACTGAAAAATATAATTTACACAGGGACCTCAACTTATTACCAATTAAATAACATTTGGGTTTAGTATCGAATTCACTATACACCAAGAGGTGTATATATATATATATATTATATATATATATATCTATATATATATATATATATATATATACACACACATATAATGCATAGAATAGTAAGATAAATATGCATATTCTTGGATAAACATTTAAAATCGGAAGTATTCAATATAGCACGAGAGTCATCTTGCTTGAAAATATCATAAAATGCACGTAAGTAGACGAATGCACGCACACATATTATATATATATATATATATATATATATATATATATATATATATATATATATATATACAAACTTGACGCATGAAAAAATTATTCGCTCTCACACGGAAGCCTACCATCAACATCGTTCAATCGCCAGCAGCTCCATCATTCAGTTCATACCTTAATACGACAATTACCAATGAAGCATAATCGAAGCAGATACTCCACAATACGAAAATATTAATTAGCCCAGCGAGAGGCTTCGGCATAGAAGATAAGGGATAACAGAGGCATAGGGGTAGGGGGGGGGGGGCGGTGTGGACCTGTTAGAGAGGGGTGGGGGTGGGGCCTAGTTATGTGTTGTAGATGACATATCGATGAACATCTGGCAATAAACATAGTGACGAGTGTGATGGCCAGATTGTGTTGTGTTTACAGGTGCCTCTCTCTCTCTCTCTCTCTCTCTCTCTCTCTCTCTCTCTCAGTCATCTATGGACAGCATTGAAATTTGTTTGTTTGCTAAATTCAGTTCTTATTACACCTATGAATCACAGATGTCGAAATAAATTTTTCGGATGATCAAATTTGCAATGAATGTCGTCATCTTACCATTCACTAGGACAAGCAGGGAAAATATATATACATAACCATAACTAACATTCCTGCAATTTGTTTTATTCAGTAAATATATAAACTGGTTTGGCAACACCAAATAATTTATTCATCATTTCTCTGTTTATAATATATATCATATATACGTATATATACGTATGTATATATATATATATATATATATATGTGCGTGTGTAAAATATACGCATACACGCTATGTATGTATATATATATATAATATATATATATATATATATATATATATATATATATATATAGTTGAAAAGTAACATTTATTCGTATTTCCATAGACTTCCAAAAAGACCTGTAAAGTCTTTTATATCAACATACCTTCAAAGGAGTAAATGCTTTATCAAGAGAGAGAGAGAGAGAGAGAGAGAGAGAGAGAGAGAGAGAGAGAGAGAGAGAGAGAGAGAGAGAGAGAATTTAATTCTAATCCGTCTCAGTTTCCCGGTCTGTGAAGACGCATCGTCCAGTCATAATTATAGTTTTTTACCACAATGTTGACAACTCACATGATACAGTAGATTTGATTTCCTTTTGACACTTGTTGATTTTGGACTGAGGTTATTTCTGTATTAGAAGTGTGTAAGTTGCTTTGACTCGACTCAAAGATCAATGTAGGTTTCATTAGGACAATCCGAAGAGCTCAATTTTTATTGCCTCTATCTCTAGTGTTACGACATAGGGGAGAAATATAGACTGCTGTTTGATGGTAAATTTATCTTCAATATTTTGTGGAATAGGAATGGAATGGAACATATTGGGAAATTGAGAGTAAATGGTTTTAAAAGCGTAACAGGAGGGAAACATCGCAGTTGCACTATTCAACATTTGTTATGAGAGTATGAACGGAGGTACAGTAAAATACGTGTAGGTGCACTGATGGCACTAGCCCTTGCGAGGTTCATAAATTCACTTGAACACAAAATTTACCGCAGCGACTGTTGTGATTGAAAGCAAAATCAGCTGAGCAAAATGCGCATCTATTTCATATTAAATCTAATCAAGCAGTAAAGTTAATTCATTACTATTGATAACATCAAATTCCCCAACGTTTATTATTTATGAGAGACAAAATGTAATAAGCTTCCTTTCCACCAAATATGAATAGGAAGTATTTTGAACTTTTAATAATAATGTGCATATTTAATGTTTAAAATGTTTGATTTAAAGTCCAGTGTTGATGACATGCAAGAATCATAGCTGCCCACTTAGAGGTTAAAGAAGGTCGTATCATGACTTTCAAGTACTGGTAACCTTGTGTACTTGAGAGGCAATAAGTCTCTAATTGCAATGGAAACTGGAAATTTTCCAAGCACCTGTATTTTCTAATCCAAAGCTAGATATGTTCTACTTTTGCTTTAGAAACAACACCTGTGAGAGCGTCAAGTGTCCAAACAATATTGGGAAATGGAGGCCATGAGTTGTCTTACGTTCCACCAGACGTGATCCGTTTCAAATTGTTTACGGCAAATAATTACTTTCGGTGTCGACAGCCGTTGCTGTTAAAATGTCAAGTCCTCACATACCGACCACTCAATCAGTCATTACACTGACTGTTCGTAGATACAAAAAGTCGGTAAGATTTAGTGAAGAATGAGCATCTAGAAGTAGAGCAAGAGAGAAAATGAAACAGTCCTAATACAAGTATGCGAGAAACATAAAAGAAAACTCATATCTATCCATCAACGTATCTAAGCACAGGTAATTTCTTTAACACACTGAAAGGGCTCATACAGCCGTTACCTGTTGCCGAACAGGTTATAGACGCTCACCCATAGACCAGGAAAGTTTTGGCCGACAGTGACTATTAGAAAGACTAAAAAGAAGAGGAAAAACAAGCATACTAACATCTTTATAAGGTGACACTCTTGAGGTAGCTTTTTACACTTGAACGTATTGAAGAACAGTTTACTGTTTTTGTTTTGTGCCAGCAACTCGTTTGACCTTGAGCTTCACAAGTGTGCCCCCTACCCTAATGAATTAAAGTGCACTAGTGAGCGCTCGTGCGCACACATATATGGTATGTGCCCGCACGGTGATGTGATAAAAAAAATATGTATATGTGTATGTATATATGTATATATATTTATATACATAAATATATATGTATGTATGTAGTATGCTTTAAAAATGGAAGGCCGCGCACACGCCTAAACACACACACACGCAAACGCAGAACTGCGGGATCTGAAATTAGGTTTCTAAAGAACGACTGCGACCTTGAGATTGCGGTAACTACCACAAATTAAATACAATATATATTTACTCACAGTCACCAAGAGAGAGAGAGAGAGAGAGAGAGAGAGAGAAGAGAGAGAGAGAGTTTATGGATTACTAAATCCAAGATTCAAAACCAAGCATCCATTATCCATTTGGATTTGTTTTACTATGAGTCCTTTTAAAACATTAACCAATGAGTTAGCCATAAACAGGGTTAAACAAATATTAACTCAGTTAAATAAACATCAGATAAACAATTTGACAGAGAGAGAGAGAGAGAGAGAGAGAGAGAGAGAGAGAGAGAGAGAGATTACGAAGAAACTTTATTAAAATGTCAATGTACGTCTCAAGTACAACAACAAGCACACAGACGACGCTGTAAGACATATTAGATACGAAAAAGGGTTAGCGAGTCACAGGGTTGAGAGGAGTGAAGGGACGGGGGAGGGAGGGTTGCTGGTGGAAGGGAGAGGGAGTGAGGAAAAAGGAGGAGGAAGGAAGGAAGAAGGAAGGAAGAACCAGGTTTATAAACATCAAGATAATAAGATGGAGGAGAGGACGACGTAGAGCAATGCGTCAGTGTTGGAGTTTAAGAGAGACGGTAAGAAAGCAGATGGTTGAATAGATGCAAGAGGCAAGTTGAAATGGGGAGGGGAGGGGGGGGTTGGGGGAGGGGGGAAGAGGGGAGGGAGAGGAGAGGAAATAGTGGGAGAATCAAAGAGAGAGAGAGAGAGAGAGAGAGAGAGAGAGAGAGAGAGAGAGAGCTTACATGGACCTGCCTCAGACTCAATATCTTATTGATTTCTACAGACGAGGCACCACCACAGTTCCAGCAGCCCTCTGGAGGAGTCTGGTGGCGGGCTATTCCTACGGTTCCCTCCAGTCCCCCCCCCCCCCCCCCCGTCCACATCCGCCTCTCTCTCTCTGCTCTCTCTCTCTCTCTCTCTCTCTCTCTCTCTCTCTCTCTCCACCCAACCACCCCAGAACTCCGTTTCTTCAATGAGGCTAGCACAGGACAGAAGAAAAGGGCGAAGGAATAAAACACAGACAAAAGAAGGCAGCGAAATTATGTGATGACAAAAACCGAACTCTCGAATGACAGAGTGAGAAACTGGGACTTTGGGGGAAGCCGCCAAGATCTAATGAAATTGATTCACTAATAACATTAGCAAGTGGTTTGAATGAGAAGTGAAGAATAAAATATTCGGCGATGAAAAATGTGATGACAACTAACATGTGAAACTGCTGATCAGCTGATTTGGGAACGGTAGAGCACAAAAGGTAAATATAAGAAAATGAGTTGTCAATAGAAAGATGAGAAAGATGGTAACAAGGCTTAAAAGAATAGCTGAAAGAATAGATACCATACAGAGAATTGGAAAAGAAATATGAGACTTTACAATTGTCTACAATCAGCAAAAAGTGATACAGAAATACTACGACTAATAATCAAGGAAAAAAAACTGCTCGTCAAAACCCCAATTAAAAAAACCTTCGTCGTCTTTCATAAAGCAGACTTTCATTGAATACAAGTCGGATAAAGAGCCTCATGAGCGAGAATTTCAAAACCTCATAGAATAGAATTTGTAGAATTTAGGCCATAGGTCACTGTGACCTATGAGGTCATTCAGCGCTGAAATGGAAATTGAGAGCAAATAAGATTTGAAAGGTGTAGCAGGAGGAGAACCTCGCAGCTGCACTTTGAAACAATTGTTAGGAGAGCGTGGAAAGTAAAATGGAAGAGATTATGAATGGAGGTACAGTAAAAGGAATACAGTGTCGCAGCTAGGGGGCAAGGGGACGCTACAAAGAACGTTAAATAATGCCAACAGTGTACCGCGTGAGGTGCACTAACGGCACTACCCCACTGCGGGCATCAAAACACTTAAGAACAGGCAAATAAAATTCCCTTGAAAACGTGATAATCAAACCTGGTCGCAGATGGAAAAATCAGACCGAAGGAAGAAAAGGACGCAAACCTTCTTAGCAGAAGGACAAAAACTTCGATTTGAAGAATATCACGATCTTCTCGGACAGGAGAGCTATTATGCTTTCCTCGAAGGAGGTATGATAACTTCCAAATAAAAGCTTTAAAACACCGGAGAGTGACACAGTCGGCCTTATTATCTCAGACTGTGACAGAGGCTCCATCATTTGTCGTGGAAGGGACTGTTTTCGGCTGTGCCAAAGGCCACTCTTGTTGTGTGACCAAAGGTCTCTATAGAGAGTCTTGGTGTGACCTGTCCACTGTGATAGTCAATCCGTACATCAGTCATCGTGATGGGAGGAGACGGATCTGGGAAGTTTTCTTACTATATGTTGCCGAACCCACAATCATAAGTCATAGACGAGTCGGGTATAGGATTAAAAAGCTGAGTTCGAGAAAGAGTGAGTGCACGACTACTAGCGATGCAATGCTCAGCCCAAAGTGTTTTCGTATTATACATACACTTACACACACTAAAAGCAGTTGAGATGAACTGTAAACTATATTAGATTCACATCAACCGTGTATTTGATGTCTAGGCCCGTCCTTTACGACGCTCCTGATTGGCTGTTGATAAGCCAATCACGGGGCTGGAAACTCTCAGTCTCTCTCGAGAGTTCACATGGGTAGGATCTATGTTCCAACTCTCCTGAGGGATACGTCTTTGAAAAGTATCCCTCAGGAGAGGTGGAACATACGTCCTACCCATGTGAACTCTCGAGAGAGACTGAGAGTTTCCAGCCCTGTGATTGGCTTAACAACAGCCAATCAGGAGCGTCGTAAGAGACTGGCCTAGACATCAACTGCACGGTTGATGTGAATCTACTGTAGTATGTCCTTATGAAATACGAACGACCGAAAGAATGAAAAATGAATATTAGTTTAAGAACGTGTTTTCGTTGCGTGGAGAAAATAGGGGACGACAGAAAAGTATATTTAACTCGGAAATGAGAGAGAGAGAGAGAGAGAGAGAGAGAGAGAGAGAGAAGAGAGAGAGAGGGGGGGGGGGGTGGCCGCGGTTGGACGAGGGTGGGCTGAAAACGAGAGAGAAATAAAAAAAAACGCCCAAAAGGACGCGAAAGTGTTAGAAAAAGGATCGAGGTGAAGTAGTGTGTAGTATGTGTGGTCGATCCACATGTGATGAATCTCATTTGTATATCTGAAGCAGCTGAAGTCGCGAAAGTTACAAATACGATTTCTATTCTGTTTTTCCTCGGAGGCCCGCTCAATTTAAGAAAAGATATTCTTTGAGAAAAATCTCTACCTCACCCACACACACACACACGCATCTATATATATATATATATATATATATATATATATATATATATATATATATATATATATACATATAAAATGTATGTATATCTATATATAGTAGTATATATTTATATTATATATATATATAATATATATAAATATATATTCTGTATGTATATATTTGTATGTATGTATATAAAAACAATGTTTACTCTTCTCATAAAGTGCATGCATGTAACATGGCAACATGTTACAAAACCCCTTGTCGTTCAAAATGATTGGGGTTACACAGGTGGCCAATAAATAAGAGTGCTAACAACAAAGGAAAACAAGAGTCCAGATTATACACCAACTAAGTCTGAAATTTCATGCCATGCACACACACACGCACACACACACACACACACACGCACTCACAGACTTTCCGTGCTTTGCCTGTTGTACAAATCAGTATGTTTATTTAGTTCTCTGCAGATGAATAACTTTTTTTTCTTTTTAGCATCGCTGCTACATATCTCTCTTTCCTAATCTTTTTTTTTTCTGGTCAACTTGGTAGTAGAAACGCCGTTAATTCTGACAACCGCTCACTTCATTTCTTCTTTATCCTAACAGTTTCGAGACTAAGGTAAGTGTTTCTCCATAAAAATGCAGCATTTGTTAAATATACGAGGCTGATTATGAGCAACAGGAAAAATGAAAAAATGGCAAAGAGAAATATAACAAGAGGAATTTAAAACTGATGAAAAACCTGTTTTTACATAAAGATGTCAATAGAAAACGAAATTGGCTTTTATTATCTTTTTATTAAACATGTTCATAGATGCTAATAGTTTTATTCATGGATATATTTGGTATTCCAGCGAATACAAATACTTCCATTATAAAAAATCTGTTTCATTTTAACACGCTTGCAATTCACGTTTTCTGCAATGAGGCTAGAATATATATATATCAAAGAAAGCAGTTGATGCCACATGCATCTGGTGCAGAAAAAAACTGGTTCTTGTCAGGACCGTTAACAACTGAATATGGAAGCCATTTTTGTTGGAGACATCAGATGCTTGAAACCTTGAGTCACAGAAACTGTGCTGACACTAGGCCACTGTAAACATTCAGCAATGGAGCCATCTGGGACTCAAACGGTCACTATTAAACATAGACAGATAATAAAACATGATGCTGGAACCAATTATTTATGGGACATACGGTGCTTGAAATGATGACCCTGGAAGCTCTGAGCACCGATAACACTTTGCTTTTGCCTGAAACCATTTATACTGGTAACCCTTGATACTGGAAGCATATGGTGCTTGAAACTATTATCCTGGAAATCACAGCGCTGAACACAAATAACGCTTGCGATCGGTATCGTTACATAAGCCAGGAAATCTTCAGTATCGACACCAATCCGTGTAAGTGTTCGGGAATGTTAAGCCATAAATTTTAAGCGTTGGACACATGTGCTCGATACTATTGTGCTGGAAACGTGATGTCTGGAACCAAAAAGGAATGGCAATCCTTCGTACTGGAAACATAACGGTGTTTGTAATCATTACCCTGGAAACACCCAGTCCTGGAAATTTCTGATTCTCGAATCACTCACTACTCTAGACCAATGATTAAAGATAAAATCAGTGCTCAACACTAATAGGTAGTAAAGCCTTTAGTCTGTTTACTGATATATAGCCATACAAGATGCTTACTGCAAGTACCGACGTCATGACATTTGCCAAATAAAACCGAAGAGGTTCAGTGACAATAAAAATGTTTTGTTTGAAACCCTGGTATGGGGATTTTACTTTGTTATGCTTTAATTCATCTGGCTTCATTACAGTCAAGAAGCAGCCTCCCGGAGTGACAGGTCCTGACAATTCTACGATGTGGATGGGAAAGATACCAGTGTTCCAAAGTTAGCTTCATTCCACGTCATCCAAAACGTCATTTTGAAGTTGTGGCATCACAAAATAGTAAATAAAGCTCCACTGGTGCTCTCATCAGATATTTTTCAATGTACAGAATTTACAGGGATGTTAGATACCAGTCATTGTACATGTCTAATGTGCTGTCCTTACAACACAAGCTGAACCATGTTTTAGAATACGAGTGGAGATGCTTATTTCGCCAAACTACGAAAATGATCTGAAAAATGATCATAAGTATAAACAAATCTCTTCATACCCCAGTGTCGAATATACTCGAAGCCATGTCTAACTTTTGCTCAATTTTCTGCACATTTGTCAGGTTATATTATAAATATATGGCTATTCAAAGACAAGAATATGCATGAACGTTTGATTAAAAGAAAAAAAAAAAGCTTCCATTATGCGTAACCAAAGAGATATAAAAATATTTTAAAAGATAAAATAGTTAAACTTTTCACGAAAACTTTTTGTAATATTGAAAGGAATGTATTTTAGACGTGAATGTATGCAGTACGAGATATATTGTGATCTTTAGTAAATTATCTATTGAATAAAAAACTTGAATAAAAAAATTTTCTGAATACACGTTAGTTTTTGGGTGATCCTTATCCCTCACCCCACAAGAAGTTACTGACCTCCAAACTTAGTTTTGAAACAACAAAATCATTTCAGTCCAAAAGATCATTCATTACCACCTACAATCAGGACTTAGGCCAAAACGCAAAATCTCAATTTAGTCCCTCGTTCCCTGGTAATGGCCTGAAACTATATTTGTATGCTGTAAAAGTACAATTCGAAACGCGATCTGATACTCTGCGCCGGCAATTATCCGGTAAATGACACGTTACCCGGTGGGAGGTGAACGACATTAAGAACTCTATTCATTATTTAATTTTACACCATTCTGAAAGTTTCTGTTGATCGACATCAACACAATGGTCATTTGCGGCAAAGTCGACTTTACCAATATTTGAATCTTCTCCGGTCGGTAATGAGTCTCGTCATGAATTTCATTCTCTCAGACAAACCTCGAAAAGATGAATCCGCAAGTTCTCGTTACTTATTTCATAAACTCTGCCGGGCTCATTTCACTAGATAAGCTGATACTTGAGAAAGCTAGAGAGAGGCTATACGATTCACGATGACCAAACGCACGCTGCCAACACAGATGCACGGTACTGGAATAACTGAAATTCAAGCTACAATAAACACGAACATTTTCGATTTTCATCTCCGGCCGCCACCGACACGAGGCAAATTATGAAACAGAACCTGCCGGTTTCCATGTTATCATCAGGGCGAATATACATTATCTAGTGAGGCTAATTTCGTCAGGACAAAATACTTGTTTCCACGTTGAGTGATGAGGAAGATTGCTAGTTAAAACGAATGTTATCAGCTCACACATACCACCGGGACGGACGTGAAATAAATTTATATTTATATTTAATATATATATATATATATATATATATATATATATATATATATATATATATATATATATATGAATAACTTGATCACGAAATATATAAAACGTGATGCTATGTATGAGATAATCGTAAGGCCACGGAGGAAAATGAAAAGACGAGAAATGCCGAGAACTTTCTGTCAACACGAGGCAAGTAAAGGGTCGTGTAGACCGAAAGATCTCGGTATTTCTCATCTTTTCATTTTCCTCCGTGGCATTTCCATTATATATATATATATATATATATATATATATATATATATATATATATATATATATATATGCATACATGTATATATCCGTTGAATCATTTCATCGCGCACTTGGATGTCTTACCGACTTTGATGTGGTTTGTTCTTATTTTGATGACGAAACTGCTTCTTAAACGAAAGGAGGTCGATAAACTTATGGCCATATAAGCTTTTTGCAAATATACATATATGTGCACATGGCTCATTACTAAGTAATAAATCACTTATTTATTTATTTATCTATTTTGCAACGCTCAGGCATGCGTATCTAAGACTATGGTCAATGGAACAGTCATATTGGAATCGTAGATGAATTCCATCTACTGAGAGGTTCTATAACATCAGCCACCTTATAGTTAGTTATTTTATGGACAAAATATACAACTATTAGTATAAATTTGTCCAAAAAGAGACATAATACAAAATATACAAAGTAGACAGTCATCTCTTTTGTTCTTGCAATTACATGGCATAAAAAGAAAAATACATAGAAAAATACAACATCAAGTACAAATAACATGAGCATATGAGATTACAAAAAACGAAAAAGGAACTCACTATAGAGAAAAAAGTAGTCACATAGCTGTTATTTTCCTGAAAATCATTCATTCATAAATATAGAACTATCAATATTAAGTCCTAACATACATAATGCTTGAAAAAAAAACACACACAGGGGGCTCATCAGCAACATGTCTCACACACACACACATATACACAGGTGTGCTATCACCTTCCTCTTGCATGCACTCTTATGCTTCCTCGACATCAAGGCCATTCCTCTCCAATGAACTCTTCTCATCCACCTGTCCAATATTCTCTAAGCTTTCCTCTTCTCCCACCGAAGACCTTCAAATTATATACTCTTCTTGTCATCTTACCGTCTCCCATCCTTTCGACATGACCAAACCACTTCTAGAATACTGCGCTTGAGCAAGAGCCCGTGCTCTCATAAGGCCAGCTTAATAAAAAACCCTTCTAATTCTCCTTACAAACAGTGAGTACCCAAATAACGCATGTAACGGCTTCAACATTATTTCTCATTATTATTGTTTAACATCCACACGTCAAGTCTCTTCTCAAACGTTTCACATACATATATTTATCTTGCTATCTTCGTTACTTCACCTCTTAGTTCCTCGTTGGATGAGCGGTTCACGTGCTCGCCTACCGATTCGGTAGTCCCGAGTTCGATTCCCCGCTCTCCCAACGTGAAATCAGAGGAATTTGTTTCTGGTGATTAGAAATTAATTTCTCGATATAATGTCGTTCGGATCCCACAATAACCTGTAGGTCCCGTTGCTAGGTAACCAGTTGGTTCCTAGCCACGTAGAAAATATCTGATCATTCGGACCAGCCCTAGTGGCGGATTTAAGGGTGGGGGTGGGGGGGGGGTGGGGCGACCTGGTTATTTGTGACCCAATGGAAATGAATAATAGAACATTGTTTTCTGTCAATAATCATCATTAGTATCAAAACTTTGCTTAGTTAATGATTATTTCAACAACAACAACAACAACAACGAAAACAATAACAATAACTACTACTGTGTGATATATATGTGTGTATATATATCAATATAAATATTGATATACATGTACCGCATGTGTTTGCATATTACACACACACACACACAACACACACACACACACACACACACACACAATATATATATATATACATATATAATATAAATATATATATATATATATATATATATATATATATATATGTATATATATATATATTATATATATATATATGTATATATATATATATATATATATATATATATATATATATATATATATATATATATATATATGGTAATCGTAAGTGGGGCCCCCCCTGAAAGATTTCTAGATCCGCCACTGTTTTTCTCTGACTTCTTGCATTTCTCCAAACGTGAAGATATTAAACATTGATGGAAATATAGTTTAGCTTTGTCAAGGGTCCAGTTTCTCAATGTATCAGTCACTCTTGTTTACATATCCCAACTCTTTCATTTCAATGTAAAACCCTCAATTGCTCTCAACAACTAATCAGCAAATTCCATAAATCTTCAGTACTTTCCAAATCATTCCCATATCGATTCTAACAAGCTTTTTTATAGGTCTAAACATGCTACATTTAGCTTTCCAAATTCATTTCCAAGCTTCTTTCATAACTAACATGCCTGACACCTGTGGCCTCCACCTGTTCCTTTTTTTCAACACACACTGTCTGTCTTTCCCCCTGTCAATCCTGTTATTTCCCCTACTTACCAATCAAAAGCCTACTTTGCACCTTCCTGGTATACTAAATAACGTAACGCGACTATAATTCCAAATGTCTTCTCAATATCACCGTTATCCCTGCGCATGGGAACAATTATTCCTTAGAAATTTTTTTATTTTTTTCTCATCCAGAAATACCGTACACAGCCTGGTCAGCCACTCAGTAACACACTCACCACTGCAATGCAATATCTCACTTGTATCCTATTAACTCCCCCCCCCAACCGACCCCCCCTTTTTTTTTACCTCCTCATTGTCCAGTTTACATTTGCATGTTCTGCGATTCCCCCTCCTTTCTAATCCTAACTGTATCCATTACATTTGCTGTCAAATATCTGAACAAATCTCCAACTTCAGTGTTTTCACCTACCACACTTTATTTTCTCGCTTTTCCTTGCTACCATTTCTCCACATTACCTTACTTTCGAACTCTTTTGCCAATCTCTGCAGCTTCTCTTCGCTGCCACCAACTCACATCAGCCCCCTAAGCATTGCCATTCAAGACTCATTTTCCCATCCTACGACTTCCGCCTATGTTCAGCTTCTCTAATTCCTTCATCCAAGTTAAATATTAAAACGGCAAGGAGACTGAAAAAATAGACGTTAGATGAATGTTACAAACATTTCTACGGATTCTTACAAAAGTTTCACTTTAATCATTACACTTCTGTTATCTGTTTTTAGCAGAGTATTTTATTAACATACGTCTTCAACATTCAACACTTTCAGTTACAGTACATGAGATCATGATGAACGTTACACTCGACTTTTTCTCTTTTATTTTAAAGCTCGTCACACTATGACACCATGGTTTACCACAAACACTTGAAGCACAAACACACACACACACACACACTCACACACACGCACCACTCTGCTCTTACTATCAATCTTTTTGTTATCTGACTCGATCAAAATCCACCAACGCTCTCTGGCAAGTAGCAAAATATGTGACACATCATGTCCCAAGATTCTTAGTCACCTCTATAACCTTTATTCTTCAAAAAAATTATATAAATATATATATATATATATATATATATATATATATATAATATATATATATATTTATATATATATCGTTTACTATTCAATCAAATAAATGCTAAGTCCGGATATCACTGAATTTATCAGCTAAGTCCCCAATTAGGGAATCAATATTCAATGAAGACAATTTATTAACAGAGCCATTGCCATTCGGTTAACTAGTCACAGAAATATTAAACAAGTCGGTCATATGATTACAAAGATTCGTATTCGATCAATCGGTTAGCTCATCAGGCAACCAATGATTTAATCTGAATCATTTACTAAGACAAAAATAGAAATCAATAAAGATATTAAATTATTAATCCATTAACTGATCGTATATCAACTTACCGTTAACGAGTCAAATAACAATAACTATGACCTTAATTGCCAATCATATATATCGCTAAGCCACTAAATGAATCAACTGAACGAATCATCTGAATGAATCACTGAATAAGTTATCTGATCCCTGAGTCACGACTGTGTTCAGAATTCATCGCTGCTATAGATGACTGTCAATGACGTGAGTGAAAGATAGAAATACGAGAGCAAATGTGTTACCACTCCTACTAACAACAGTGATAATATCCACTTCTGTGCAGCTGTTTTTAGCTGACGTCAATTGTTCATGAACGAAGTTCTGAATAGCAAACAAACTGGGTTCTGAAAAAAATAGACTCATTATGAATAAAGCACTCACTTCGTTTCAGAAGTATATGTGAACCGAATAATTACTTTTCAAAATAGTTCTCAGTTTCGTTAAACTTACTTTTTAAAGCAGTTCTGAGTTTCTTTGAAATCAATTCTGAAAGTAATTCCGAGTTTCCGTAAAACTACTTTTGAAAGAAGTTCGGAGTTTCCTTTCAATTACTTTTGAAAGTAGTTTCGAGTTTCCTTATAATTACTTATAAAGTTGTTAAGAGTTTCCTTACAATTACCTTTGAAAAGTAGTTCTGAGTTTCCTCAAATTGCTTTTGAAAGTAGTTTAGTTCCCTCAAAATTACTTTTAAAAGTAGCTCTGAGTTCCCTCAAAATTACTTTTAAAAGTAGTTCTGAGTTTCCTCAAAATTACTTTTGTAGTTCTGAGTTTCCTTAAAATTACTTTTAAAAGTAGTTTGAGTTTCCTTACAATTACTTTTGAAAAGTAGTTCTGAGTTTCCTAACAATTATTTTTGAAAAATAGTTCTGAGTTTCCTTATAATTATTTTTGAAAGCAGTTCTGAGTTTCCATACAATTACCTTTGAAAGTAATTCATAAGTTCCTGATAATAAAGAGTTTCGGTATCAGTAAATAATTAATACTTGCTATCTGCGGTGAGTAAAAAAATATCTTCTTAAGCATATTTTTACTGAAAGGTAATTTGGACTCTGTTCTAAAGATCAAGTGAGGATGGCTCTAAATGGAAAATAAACCTCCGAAAAAAAAAAAAAAAAAAAGAAAAAAAAAAGTCCGTAACTGAATAAAAAGTAACAGTAAAACTCAAAACTAGCCATGAAGAATGCTAAGTATATAGGTCAAACTAGCTAATGACTGACATTGGTTTTTAGGAACATTTCAAATCAGTGCCTTGTGTACTACGACAGCAACAGTAGCAACAAGATATCAATTTCAATTACTGAACAACATGATTCAAATAATGATTACAGGTGGAGAACGAGCACCAGTGTTGAGACCAAAGGAAGGGGAGGAGGGGGAGGGGGGAGCGGGTGAGGAAACGGGTTTGAAAGGAGGTGAGTAGGGGGAGAGTATAAGACGAAGAAGAAGAAGAAGAAGAAGAAGAAGAAAAACAGGGATCATTACAAATGCAGCATTACGTATACAACAGAGAAGTCTCCCTCGTCTTCATAGTCTCTTCCGCTCGCAAACTTTCAAATATATTTATGTAAACAACGAGGCAAGAATATATATGAGGAAAATCATAAATAAATCCATAAAAAAGCATCTCTCCTCTTCTTTCCGGGCTGCCTTCCGTTTCTCAAAAGAATGTAATGTAATGCTTCTCCTCCCGCTAATACAACACTCATGAATATCTCTTTTTCTTCAGACCCCCTTTCGGCAATATTGAGGAGGAGGAGGAGGAGGAGGAGGAGGAGGAGGAGGAGGAAGACGACCAAAGAGAGAGAGAGAGAGAGAGAATTTTCCTTTACTCTTTCCACTTGACAACATTATTGTATTTTTTGTCCTTTCCCACCCCCCAAACCCCCCACATATTTTTCCTTTCCTCTCCTTTCCTTTTCGAAGTAAATGAATAATATAAGGCATTCATGAACTCAATTCGCTTCAAGATCATGAAATGGCCAGATAAAAGTGGCGTTAAGACTTATTTTCTTGGCTGTAATCCGCAGTGACTCGTCCTTATCGCACGCCATTACCATTCAAGGCGCTGCTTAAGAGTATTTCTCTCTCTCTCTCTCTCTCTCTCTCTCTCTCTCTCTCTCTCTCTCTCTCTCTCTCTTCTCCTAAACGCCCAGACGAATGATTTATTCAGGAAGCAAGCGCTTTCGAATTTCGATTAATCGCACGTGCGCGTGAGCAAACACACATACACATATGTATAATCACTATAGGGAAAGAGAAATGTATACATGCGTATACACCTAACCACTCAAAGAATGACTTTCTTAGACCAATCAAGAAATCAATTACTAATCAGCACAGGACCTTCAGCTTGTTCATTCAATTAATGTCAACTTGACAATCTCAAAAAACCGACTTGGAATTGCCTGTTTATTTTCACTCAAGTCATTTCTTTCGCAAAACTTTGCAAATTCTTGATGACTGTATCTTGAAATACATAAAATTCTTAAAACAGAAAAAAAAAAAAAAAAGAATTCACCGCATTCATTTTCGTCACATTCGTTAACATAACTTTCCATGAAGAGCAGCATCAGAAAGACGGAGATGAACCCGGCATTGGCAAATTTCTAAAATGGAAAAAAATGCCAAATCACGCTCGTAAAAACCAGGAAAGGAAAACGCTCCAATAACATACAAAACGAAGAGGGGGTGGGGAGGGACGGGTGGTCTGTCAGAGGGAGAGGATGGGGGAGGGGAGGTGAGAGGGGGAGGGGGGGGGAGGGGGAGGGGGAGTAGGATGATGGTAAGTTGAGTTACATGGGAGCGTCCGGCAACCCCCTCCAACGAAGCCCTTTTTAAAGAGGAAGGAACATCGCCTTCGGTTCGCTCCTCATATCATGCTCGCAAAACCCTTTAATTAATTACTGCCAGACGAAGTTTATGGTCTCGTTCAAAGCTCAAAATAAACTAAACAAAAACGGCAACATGACGTGACATACTGGTAAATCATCATAAAAATACATATCAATTAAATTTTGCATCAACAATTAACGAAGAAAAAATGTATACGCACATTTTCTATCAGGCTCTAAATACAAAAGAACAGTATCGACACGAGAAGACGGCGACAGCGCATGCGGGAATATCAAGATGGAGGGGGGAAGGGGGTTGGAATTGGGGTGTAGAAGGGTTGGGGTGGGGGGGTGGGGGGAGGGGAGAGCTTTCTCGTCGCTATTCCAGAACCGGCGCTATTTCACTTTAATTTACAAATAGCG
>NC_061094.1:35221116-35248616 GCF_015104395.2 Macrobrachium nipponense
CCCGGGGGGGGGGCCCCCTCCTTATTTTCTTTTTCCCCTTTCCTCCCCACCCCTACACACCCCCTCCATAAAAAATGGCGTCTACGATGCCACGACGCAGGGTGCTAATGGTCATAAACAGAAGCGATGCACTGAACGAAAGGAAAACGTATTTATTTATTTTTCTTCTCTCCCGGGGTAGAGTCAGAGGGAAAACTGGACTGGGGGACGGGGAGGGGATGGATGGCCTCGCCTCTTGCAAGACGAAAACGCCGGACAATATAAATATAAAATCTGAAATTCCTCCCATTTGAGTAAAAGCATCGACAAAAAAAAAGGATAAAAAAAATGGCGTCTGTGCAAGAAAGGCGGGGAACGAAGAGAAGACAAGGGGAAGTGTCCCTCCCAACAAGATGGGGTAACATGTAAGGGAAATCGGGAGGGGGAGGGAGAATGGAGGCGGGGTGGGGGGGTCGGTTAGTGAGGGGAACGATGGCTTAAGCTGCTTTGCATGCTAAAAAAATGTCTATGGAAATGGGGGCTGAAGGCTAAGGGGACCTATCTGCAACTGGAGTGGTCGAAGTGAAATTGAGGGACCTCAGGAGTGGTCGGATATGGGGAATCTCTCAGACCCCCAACGAGAGGGGAAGTATGGGGTTGAGAGAGGGAAGTATACGAGAAGGGGAAATAGCAAGGGGGTGGGGGGGGATTGAGGGGTGCCAGCTAGGACGACACAGCTCTCTTGGGGGTGGCCACGATGGCTCCAGCATGCAAATTGGGAGTCGTAAAACGCAAGTAAGGGGGGAAGTCCCTGACCGTCTTATAGAATCAAGCTGAGGGGAAAGGAGGCTGAAAGGAGAGAGAGAGAGAGAGAGAGAGAGAGAGTCACGGGACAGAGGGGTAAAGACAGAAGGGGGGAAAGAAAGGAAGAGGGAGGAAGAAAAGGTTTTAAACCAAGGGGACACGGCCGCCATACTGGAGACCTAGTTTAGGGAGACCGGGTTTTATTTGATGTTTACATACGTGATACACATATTGAAAAGGGCCTTCCTTCCTTCCTTCTGTCCTACGGAGGTTGGGGAGGGAACGACAGAGAACAATCAGATCAGAGAGAGAAAATTCATTTTTATGAAAACTGGAAAATTTCAAAAGTGCGACAGACAGGTTCTCTCTCTCTCTCTCTCTCTCTCTCTTTCTGACAAAATATAACAAGGTAGGAGTATAAATATATACATATATATAATATGTAAACCAAACACCAATGATTTTTGTTAAAAGTATTTTACCATAAGATTGATAAATCCTGTAGGAAATACGTCTTTAATTATTAGCTATATATAGTACTTAAACTAAACACCAAGAATTTTGTTGAAAGACAGTTACTAACAACACCGACATTAGCAGTAATACAGATAATAATAATGATAATGAAATCACTCAAAATATAAAAAATACAGCCCCCTCCCTCCAAGAGCCCGAGGAGTGGGAGGGATTGGGGAGTGACGGATGAAGGGATAGCGGGGATAGCCGTGGGTGTGGGGGGTAGTCGGTGGGGGTCGGTGAGGGAGGGGAGGGGAGGGGTTGCGCATTCGTATTTTAGCGCGTCGTGCGCTCTGTTTGCACAGAGCCCAATCCAGCGCTCGTTTCTAATTCCCTCAAGTTTATGAGAAACTCGGCCCCCATTCTAAAGTTTCCTAAATTATTCTGGGCTGGGCACTCCACCTAATGCGCTGTCCGGTTGGGTAAATATTAGAAAAGCCCCTGCACAGAGGCGGGCATGAAAGATTCACATTGGGTTGTAGTCGACAGTTTAAAGGATTAGGCCGAATTTGCCCGTGTTAGCAAGAGTTGGATGACAAAAGGAGACGTTTCTTTTCCTCCGCTCTCTCTCTCTCTCTTTTTTTCTCTCTCTCTCTCTCTCAAAGACCTTTACTTAGGCCACGGCTGTGTAGGTCCAATTCTCCCAATACGCAATATTCTGTCTTCATCTTCACTTGAAAGAGACTTAGTGTAGATGAAGAATGTAGAGAGAGAGAGAGAGAGAGAGAGAGAGAGAGAGAGAGAGAGAGAGAGGTTTAGCTATGAAGATAGTATCAAAAAGTGTGGCGTATTTTTCAAGCCTTTAAAATTCTCTAAACAATATTTTTTTTATGTCTTAGCCGTTGACCAAATCCACAGAATAGAGAGAGAGAGAGAGAGAGAGAGAAGAGAGAGAGAGAGAGAGAGAGAGAGAGAGGTTTAACTGTGAAGATAGTATAAAAACTGGCGTATTTTTCAATCCTTTAAAATTCTGTAAAAAAAATTGTTTTTGTCGTTGACCAAATCCACAGAAGAGAGAGAGAGAGAAGAGAGAGAGAGAGAGAGAGAGAGAGAGAGGTTTCACTATGAAGAGAGTATAAAAAACTGTGGCTTATTTTTCAATCCTCTAGAATTCTGTAAAAAAAAAAAATTATGTTTTTGCCGTTGACCAAATCCACAGAAGAGAGAGAGAGAGAGAGAGAGAGAGAGAGAGAGAGAGAGAGGTTTCACTGCGAAGATAGTATAAAGAATACTGTGGCGTATTTTTCAATCCTTTAAAATTCTGTAAAAAAAAATGTTATGTTTTTGCCGTTGACGAAACCCACAGACTAGTGAGAGAGAGAGAGAGAGAGAGAGAGAGAGAGAGAGAGAGAGAGAGAGAGAGAGGTTTAGCTATGAAGATAGTATAATAAAATGTGGCGTATTTTTCAAGCCTTTAAAATTCTGTAAACAATATAAAAATTTTATGTTTTTGCCATTGACGAAACCCACAGAAGAGAGAGAGACAGAGAGAGAGAGAGAGCATTTACGGATTTAGTAGTTTGTGATTGGGCGTGAATATTGCACTGAGAGGATAATAGTTTATTTACAAGGGGTCTTTGAGGAAAAGAGAAATGGGGCGTACCTTCCCCCCCACCCTTTCCTTACACCCAAACATCCCCCTTCCCCAACCCACCACTGCTCTCTGTCGAAGACACACTCTTCTGTATAATTTAAAATCACTTTATTGGCGGCCATCTTTCTTACTTTCATCGCTGGAAAGCTCAGCCTCTGATGCTGTCTGGAAAGTCTGGAACTTGCTTGCTCATGATCATTTACTTTGAATAATAAAACATTCAAAATGAAAACAAATTGCGAGATTTAAAACATTATCTATACTCTGTTTTTTTTCATCTGTCCATCCGCCTGTGGTGTTTTTGTATGGTAACACTGCGTCCCGGGCTTTAGATAGTTACGGTATGTGTAAATTTTAGGTAAATAAAAGGATATCTGGGTGTACATTTGCAACTGAAAAATGTTTTAATAATTTACTGTATGCGAATTACACCGTTAATATTCGAAATAGGATATTATTATAATTGTTGAATGTAAGCTGAATGTAACTATCTAAAGCCCGGACACAGTGTTACCATACAAAAACACCACAGGCGGATGGACAGATGAAAAAAAAAAACAGTATAGTAGATCAGTACATCACTGCCTTATGTTATAATAATAATAATAATAATAATAATAATAATAATAATAATAATAATAATAATAATAATAATAATAAAGATATTGAGTGATACCAATAGTTTTGACAATGACGATAATGAATCTGGTGGCATTTTTATTATATGAAAATTAGCCAATACTGGATGCTTTGTTGTTATTATTATTTTTATTATTATAATCATTAAAATGTACTCACAGTGGCATGAGAGTGTTCAAATGATGAAACAAATCCACAGTTATGTACATAAATCTAAAGGTAAACAGTACAGGTCAAACATCATTATTATTATCATCACTGTCTTATGTTACGATGAACAAAATAATAATAATAATAAGTATGATATTATTGAATATCTTACTTATTATCAAAATGAATCTGGTGGCATCTTTACTATATGAAAATTAGCCGATACTGGATGCACTTTTGTTATTATTATTTTTTATTAATGTCATTATTAAAAAATACTTACAGTTGCAGGAGTCTTAAAATAATTAAACAAATCCACAGTTATGTATATGTACATAAATTTAAAGGCAAACAGTACCGGTCAATTATTATTATTATTGTTATTATTATTATTATTATTATTATTATTATTATTATTATTATTATTATTATTATTATTATTATTATATATAAACAAAATGGAACAAACAGAACTTCAAAAGCAGCAACATTTCTTCATGAAATATCACACTGCAGCAAAGCACGTTCTTCATACAGGAGTTTACTCAGAGTGAGTGACGTGTCATCATGCAACGTCGGTGGCATTAACTTAATAGGCGATCATCCCATATCCGCAATTAATAAAAATCGAGAGTCGAAAGTTTTATTCGCGCACAAAGACGATCCATAAACACGATTAGTTTTCGAGCCACATTTAGCTGATAACCCAGGTTGATATCAGAAGTTATCAATGGAACCTCGCTGATAACGGAGTGGAGTCGCGCACGCGCGTGGGAACTCGCACATGTTTACGAAGGCGCAATTGCAAAATTGTTTATAAAAATCACTGCAAAACGAGTAAGACATACTAGCAGAATGGTAATGAAATCATATTCAATGAAATTTATGGATATCATTATCTTACCATTCTGGACGATTGATTTTTACATGACAAAAGATTTCATTCAGCGGGTGAAATCTTATTGCTTTTAGTAACGATACCGTCATTTAGAGACTGACAAATACCGTGAAACAAGAAAAATAAAATAATTTTTTTCCCCTCGAATCAATTCGAAGATGATGGTACTGTGTGAGATCTGAAATGAACTTTCCCCTATTGTTTGGATACACAGAAGTGTCTGCAAAAGATAAGGAAGAGACTAGACTGCCTATGAAAGCTAAGGGTATTTATGAAGGGATAACTGTGCAAAATCTACTTTATAGAAGTTAAGTGTGGATGAAGAATGCCAATGAAAGGCAACAAAATTGAAATTACTAGGATGAATTACTTGCAGATATTGTCTAAGAAGAATTAAAAAGGTAAAAAATATGGAGATACGTAGGATCGGTGAAAATGTTACCGAGAGATGATGGATTAGAATACTTGGAGATGGTTCATTTCTGTGGTGAGAATGTTGGACGATACGTTTGACGAAAAGAGTGCATAATTCGGAAGTGTTAGGAGAAAGAAGGAGAGGAAGATCCAAGAAAGGGTTGGATAAATGCCTCAGAAGAGACCGTGGAGAGGAGGGACATCAATAATACCCAGGAAGCGCAGGAGTGCATGGAAGATATGTGTGTGGGTGCATGAAGATGTAACGTTGTGGAAAAGTTTCCTGTAAGTGTGGGTCCATTCAAGACCCAGCGGTGAAAGTATGAATGTCACAGTGACCACACACACACACACACACACACACATATATATATATATATATATATATATATATATATATATATATATATATATATATATATGTGTGTGTGTGTGTGTGTGGTCACTGTGACATTCACACTTTCACCGCTGAGTCATATATATATATATATATATATATATATATATATATATATATATATATATATATATATATATATATTATATATATGTGTGTGTGTGTGTGTGTGTGTGTGTGTGTGCGTTCCTCCCGTATACATTACTTAACATTCCTCTCTAATAAAGATACCTTAGTGGCACAGTTATCAACAGTTTCCAGTAACAGTATCTTACAATCTTAAATAATTTTCCTCAGGGTCGCAACATGTACCTAAGCACTCCAAGAATACAAAGATAACAGCCAAATAATGTACTGAGAGTAACTTTATCAATGCACCGAACAGTTTTAACTATCATCAATTATCCACTGACAACAGGCTATGATCTCCCCATCGAGTCCAAAGATTACCTTCTCTTACAACCGATGGTGAGACACTATTATGAAATTTGAAGGTAAATAGTTTCGAGTAATCCCAGATCACAGTGACGATCATATAAGGTCCAGGTTCCTCATAATTTGTGCTCTTTTTCACGAAAAGAATAACTGGTTGCTTTTGATAAAAATGCCCTTCCTCAGGTGAAAATGAGACTATCCAGTACAATAATGACATTAGCTTCATTACATGGATACTACTGTGACCAATCCTGCCAAAATAACGGTAATATGCAATGCTGTACAAAGAAGGAATAAATAACAATAAACTATACAACATGGCAGGGCAGTATATTGCAACTTTGTATAGTGTGGATATATATATATATATATATATATATATATATTATATATATATATATATATATATTACCTTATTTTTGTCGAGTAATTGTTTTCTAACATTGTAAGTATAAACCTTTTATTTCCTACTAATTTCAGCATTATAACCAATATTACTTAGATCGATCAATGACAATCATCACTAAGGGATTTGCAAAAAACAGAAGAAATAAATAAACAAATAAATAAAAATACAAATAAAAAATGGATAAATAAATACAAAAAGTGTATTTTCCTCTTCCTGGTTTAAATAGCAGGTTATAAATGATTAGAAAGACAATATATTGCAGTTATGCACGGTGAAAAATAAAATCTTATAATATCTATTTCTTCATTTTTAGCATTTTGTTTACGACCAAGTGTAAAACTGTTTGTTCATGGCTAACTTCATCTATAACAGGTTTGTTTTTCAGCCTTTTTGAACATGCCGCAATAATGCCCATCTGTTTAACTTTAAAATATAACATCAGAATTAATGTCCTAGCGGAAGTAGTGATTTTACACAGAACAATAATGAAAAATATCGTTAGTATAATCCTGGTCAGTGGGAGTTGGCTGTATCATGGTGTTACACAAAACATATAGACGCAAATGTTATGTATATATATATATATATATATATATATATATATATATATATATATATACTAATATATATATATATATATATATATATATATATATATATATATTTAATATATACATATGTATATATATATATACTATATATATATATATATATATATATATATATATATGAGAGTGAGAGAGAGAGAGAGAGAGAGAATGAAAACGTGAACAGTAAACATGGCGCAGTTCTACTACGCCGGTAGGCGGGAAGAGGTTTCAGGGGGGATAAGTGGGGGAATTCTTCCATCGAGATCATTTGCGACACTTAATGAGAGTCATGGTTTCAGACTGATTATGGAATTAATAAGATTTGCCAGGACGAGCTTCAACCTCGTCCTGTACAAGACAGCTGAACTGCCTTCTGGCATTGCAACTCGAGTCTTCAAGGAAGAGAACTACCAGGATAATGTCAAAAGTACAAGGAGAATCAGGATCTTGTCAAAACTGCAATGAGAATCAAAACTTATAAAAAATATAAGAACCAGGAGCTTGTCAGAACTACAAGGAGAATCGAGAGCTTGTCAAAACTTCAATGAGAATCAAGACTTGAAAATACTACAAGGAGAATCAAGAGCTTGTCAAAACTACAAGGAGAAACAGGTTCTTGTCAAAACTACAATGAGAATCAAAACTTGTCAATACTACAAGGAGAATCAGGAGCTAGTCAGAACTACAAGGAGAATCTGGAGCTTGTCAGAACTACAAAGAAAATCAGGCTCTTGTCAAAACTTTAAGGAAAATCAGGATCTTGTTAAGCTTCCTTTTTGAATACGAGGAATGGTTGATTTGTCACGATTGCGACACATGAACCCAACGAGACAGTTCTGCAGGTTGCGGAGGATGTGAGTGCAATGATGAAGCATCTAACCTGAAGTCTAGAAATACGGCGAAACTGAACGGTCAGTAATAATCTTAACGGCTTTTAACGAGTGTTCAGGTAAATTTGGAATTATGCATTTTCTTATTCTAAAATACATACACACACACACACACACACACACACACACACACACACACATATATATATATAATATATATATATATATATATATATATATATATATATATATATATATATATATACACACTGCAAAGTACCATTAACAAAGAAATAGACTGGACTGATTCCTTCTATGTAAAATGAATACGACGGAGTTTCAGGGCTTAAATAAGTAAGTTAAAGCCAAAAGTCAGCGTTCGAATCCGTAACCATTTTAGAGGGTTCTGTTTTACTGCTTTGTTAATATAACCTTCCATAAAAAGAAAGTGTTAGGTTTTGCATCTGATTACTAACGGTAATCACAACAGGTTTTTTATGAGTTTTACAGATATATATATATATATATATATATATATATATATATATATATATATGAATAACTTGATCACGAAATATATAAAACGTGGCATCACCTTTACATATATATATATATATATATATATATATATATAATATATATATATATATATATATATATATATATATATGTATATAGTATATATACATATATATATATAATATATATATATATATATATATATATATATATATATGAAACAACTGCTAAAACAGGAAACATATAAAGCCATATAAATCATATCAAGCAGAAACAGAGGGGTAATAATCAAATTAAGGGCGATTTCTGTCTCTCTCCAGACAAAATATGATAGCAATTAAGACAAACACATACATGAAGCACATAATTCTGTTTGTAAGCTTATATGTTTTTCCATTCTGATAGAGCGAGAGAGAGAGAGAGAGAGAGAGAGAGAGAGAGAGAGAGAGAGAGAGAGAGATAATCAGCAATTAAGACAAACAAACAAACAAATAAATGAAGCACATAATTTTATTTGTAAGCTTATATGTTTCCCATCCCGAGAGAGAGAGTGAGAGAGAGAGAGAGAGAGTAAGCAATATTCAAACCTCTCAAGACGCGAGCCAATACACATCCATCGTGGGTATGCAAAGGCTGGCGATCCCCACAATGGAAAGGGTCATCTTAAGTGCCCATGGATCTCTCGGGACCTGCCCACAAAAGCTGATGACTAGAAAACTTGTTTATGTAAATCAGCGCCAACACCAGATTTACCGTGAAATGGTTTTACAAGTAAAATCAGCGGCCAGTTTAAATTTAGCGCGCTGGGACGCCTGGCCCCCTGGTGGCGCTCGGGCAAACTACGGCCAGACCCAAATGAAAGTTGTCCCGAGGAGCCGAATGGGTAATTACTCATTGTGGTCCGACCATCGATATGCACAGCCCATGGGACTCCATTCCAATCCTACGAGGTTATGGGGGTGTTGTGGGCTGGGGTGGGGGGAATGTAAGGAGTGATTCACTATTTACTTACCGAGAAAAATACCGTTCTACTCCAGCATCTGTAGAAGAGAAGCCATTCGAGAATACCGTAGGAGCCGGGAAGGTTAATGACAAATAATGATCTCGGACGGAATCGCTAATCAGCCCAACACACTAATGTGGAAGTTAATGATATAAAGTTAATGATGGTAACGGTGATCCGAATAAAGCCATGATTAAACAAGTCGCGCTAGTGCATAAATTACCAATATAAAGAAAAGAGACAAAGGACTCTTAAATATAATCACTGTTCTTGCTTTTAAAAGCTGTTGAGACCACGAATGACAACTTTCCAAGAACCTTACATTCTTAGATTATTTGCTCAAATAAATAAATCTTTATATATAATCCATTAAATATCAAAGCTACGCAGTTTGGACTCAAAGCCATCATTGCGCATGATCGATTGACTGTTGACGAAGAACTATGTGGCGGCGCAATTAGCGGCTATACTGCCTTCAAGAGAAAGGAGATCTGGTTTCTAGCCAATATCCTGAAAATAAAAGAGGAATTACAAAGGATAAATTAATTATTCCACTCAAGTGGTTAGCGCCTCAGTGGCGTGGTCGGTATGGTCTTGACCTGCATTTTGGTGGCCACGAGTTCGATACTCGGGCATTCCATAGAGGTGTGTGAGATGTGTATTTCTGGTGATAGAAGTTCGCTCACGACATGGTTCGGAAGTCACGTAAAGCCGTTGGTTCCGTTGCTGAACAACCACTGGTTCCAGGCAACATAAAAACACCACACAAACAAACAAAAAAACAAAATTTTAAGTGGTTCTCTGAATGCAAAGATTATTATCGTTGCAAATATCAAAAGAGATTTAGGCTTTACCACGACTGAACAATTCTGCAAAAGAAGTTAATCAGAATCTGTTTAATATTCTGGAAAAAAATTATAATTTCTTGTCATTAAATGATGGGAAAATACTCCATGACCCGGGATGTAATGGAATGACATGTCACGCCATACTGTAATTATAAAGTCGATTACTAACTGCAATGAACACTGCGAAGCATACCTATGACGAATCAATTTCCAATTACTGAAAATTGCTGCAATGTCGATTTCGGAAGCTCGCTTACCAACCAGAAGGCGTTTTGGCTTCTTTCGCAGACTAAAATTTCGTCATTAAAGAAAATCAAAAGCAAAAGACTTTAGTCTGTTAATATGCAACAATGATTTAATTGCTGTTAGAGCTAAAGGAAGTGTAACCTGAGATTTACGAGTGAAGATTTTAGTATATCTTAGTTTTACCAGACCACTGAGCTGATTAACAGCTCTCCTAGGGCTGGCCCGAAGGATTCGATAGTTTTACGTGGCTAGGAACCAATTGGTCACCTAGCAACTGGACCTACATCTTATTGTGGGATCCGAACCACATTATATCGAGAAATAAATTTCTTTCACCAGAAACATATTCCACTGATTCCGCGTTGGCAGAGCCGAGAATCGAACTGCGAGTGAAGAGAAGGTGTGGGTTGTGGGGGAGGGGGGAGGGCGACGGGTAGGGTCTAAAATGTCCTCATTACAGAAAATAAAAATCTAAAGACTTTTATCTGTTAATATGCCGCAATGATGCAATTGTTGTCAGAGCAAAAGGCAGTATGACCTGGGATTTCCCGAGTATAGAAAGGGTGTGGGTTGGCCGGGGGTTGGGTTGGGGTTGGTGGGGGGGGGGGTGGGGGGGGGCGGGTAGGGTATATTGATGAGGTGAGGAGGGTTGGATGGGTGGAAGGAGAGGATAGGCTGCGCTATAGAATTCTAGTCTCATGCTAATGTTTACAGTCGTACTGAAGACTTTCACTCCGCCCGAACAACGGAACAGTAAGTTTATTAAAAGTCTCCGAGGAGACAAACTCTAACGATCCATATTAATCAGCCCTTTAAGCAGGCTCTGCCTATTAACCCTGTGGCCTAAATACCTACTAGTTAGTATCTGGTATTCTTAAATGGCCCACTTGTTTTACTCGCCCTGTTGCTGGTTGAAATCACTGAGTGTTGAGAACAATGTCATCAACGCAAGACAAAATAGTGTACAACAACTGACGATGATGATGGTAATAGTACATCGCTAGAATCATGAAACCAGTATATATACACACACAAATGTATATGTATGTATATATATGTGTATATATATATATATATATAATACGTATATACATACATACATGTTATATATATGTGTGCATGTATATAAGCGGTACTAGAGATATCATAATGAGCAAAGTTATCATTATTATTTTCCTTACTAAGGGCAAAAATCTCAGGACGAAAGCCTTGATAACTCAGAGTTATGCACGATAGAAAAAAAAAAAAAATCTTAGGAAATAAGGGAAGCTTTGTAACATAAAAAGCCATCTCTGATATACCTTTCAGTTTCTTCTTAAGTTTCTCATCCTATCCAAGCCGCCAGTCCCACCCCAACTATTCAACCTCCATAGGATTCATGAAGGATCTGGGAATGCGGACTCCCTGCTTTTTAGGAATCGCGCACGTAACAAATCTTAAGAATTAATTATCATTATTTATAAATATGGATTAACTCTACCATTTTCGTTAAGAGATTGGGTGAAGGAATAATCTATTATTTTACATGATTAACTTTTTATGAGGTTTTGAGAGAGAGAGAGAGAGAGAGAGAGAGAGAGAGAGAGAGAGAGAGAGAGAAGGGTGGGGGGGCTTTCCGGTAACGGTGCACAGGAGCTATAGCTCTTAACACAGGGGAGGAGATAAGGGGGAGAAATGAATTACTGGTGACGAATATTTTTTAAAATAACCCATCCGGCCGACTCGTTAAAAGATAACATTCAAAGAAACTGAAAAACGTTCTTGCATCAGCTGTCGATGAAACATAGATGTAAGGAGAACAAATGTCCGTATCATTAACAATCATAATCACTATGTAACACGATTAGGAGGATGGCCTCATAACCAAAGCTAGTACTAAAGACCTTCGCCGCATAATGGCAGAATCAAACCCTCAAAGGAGCCATTCCATACACTGCCTATATAGTTCGTACAGTCTAACTTTATTTACGAAAAAAAAAACCTGAACAAATGAATCAAATAAATGGAACAACGAGGAAAGCAACCTTCCCAAAGGACCAGCAAAATAAAAAAAAACCCGTGGCCTAATATCGAATCATAGACAGCCCTTCAGTAATATCCTCGGCAAGCAGACAGACCTCCATCAAGCATTCAAATGACCAACGCTCGATCTGGTGTTGATCCTTAAATATCTCACGAACGCTCGTGTCGAGGAACGGGTCGACTTACAAACTGAACCCACAATGGACATCAGAATACGAAACTTCGGAAAAGAGGAACTACAAAGTTTGGTGTATAAGGCGTCAGGGGTTGGGGATTTAAGAAGGGGTGGGGGGGGGGGGGGGAGGGGGGGACGCGAGTAGACAGCCGATAGGGGTTTCATAAGTGATGCCCCAAGGACGGAAATACGAGAAAAACGGGGTTGGGGGGAGGGGGGTGGAATTCAGAAAAAGGATTATAAAGCGGAGATCCAATAACATAGCAATTATGTATGTAATCTAAGCTCTTTGGAATATTTCGAGGATGTAATACTCTAACCTCAACTTCGGCCTCTAACACCACAAAACGAGAGAGAGAGAGAGAGAGAGAGAGAGAGAGAGAATCCAGGAAAAGGAAAGCAAAGCGGAAATCTGAGGTTCGTTCTGGCAATAATAGAACATTTAATTATGTATTCAGTCTACGCTCTTTGAAACGATTCGTGGCACTTTTACACTAAAACTAAACTACTGCGACTATTGCCGATCGTATAACCACTGCTACGATTATGTGTAATAATAATCTATGATTCTTTTTTTTTAAACAATGGTCGGTAAGTAAGTAACTACATTTCTACCATATTTATTACTTTAGGGATGCGTTGCATCGTACATTATACTTCGTAAAAATAAAAATAAATATAGCATACTTTATTGATCCGTAGTATTCATAACATTGAATATAGAAGATGACCTGCGAGGAGGTCGAAACGTCACATGAATACCAGCTATACCAGCATCAACACCAGCTCTAAACCAAAGACGACGCCGGCCTGGAATTGAACTTCGCTTACGGAATAATACCGACATTGATTACGACCACTGCTTCACCTGGACCTTAAACACTATGCTGTTAATAACAGTATACCAGAATCTTGTTTTAATAAAGATCACCTTCCTAATAGTAATATTGGCCAGTTACTCAGAAACATCGCTGAGCCCAAGAAGCGGATTTTAAGAAAAGTAGAAAAAAAAAAACAATATATAAAATCAACTCGCTTAATTCTGCCATTCTCTTTAACAGTATTTGCCTAAAAGAGGGTCTTTTACCAACACAACAACAATAATAATAATAAAATAATAATAATAATAATAATAATAATAATAATAATTAATAATAATAATAGGGAATATTACAAGGAAGCTAAAGTACTAATGGTATAGTAGCAGGTGTTCAGTCAACAAATCATGCTACAGATTTCAAATAATAATAATGACAGTAGTGGTAATAATAAACTCAAAGAACAATAACAGCACAGAAGCAAGGAAAAATAATAAGAGAAACAATAGAGTGAATACATAAAACGTTCATAAATATCAGGACACAGCTATGCTCAACTGTCACTGACCTCCAGCTGAAAAAAAAATAAAACGGATATCAAATAATAAAAAGAGATAACAATAAATAAAAACCTTTACAATAACGATTGGAAAGTATTAGGAAAAAAAAAATAAAGGTACAAAAATAAAATACTAGATGTAACCCATAGTGTCAATAAAACATCAATGATTCCCATTTTTCCGATACGAAAGTCTCGTTCCCTATTTGTCTCAAAGCTTGTGCAAAATGCATTGAATCAGTGAGTTGCTATTATTTCCCTTAGACAACGTTATCCTGATAATGATGTTTTAATCACCCTCGTGGTTGTGTATGACCATCTTCGTAGCAGAGGAGAGGCGAGGGGCGTTGGTTAGGAGCCTAAGAATGTCATTTATGACCAACAGTACAGACGTCTTAGGCTCTGTAGGGATATTTTGGTTTCCTGGTGACAGAAGGCAAATCTCCTTGCAATCCTGATGCCATTCGCACAAAATCATATTGTTTCTGTGTGATGTCAGCCGTATCTCTTAGGTTCTTAGTGTTCTTGATAGCACTATAGATATGTGAATTCCTGTACAAATTCCAGATGATGATCCTCGAGGAATTTCTAATCGATCTACGGAGCACTGACATGCGCTGGGTCTTGGTTTCGTTGAAAACGATCAAATTCGTCTGCCTACCTACTGCAGGCATCGATTCGCTGATGGCCCACCCAGCTGATGAAAGTTCAGCTCAGCTTGAGTGTTCCTTTTCCTCCACTGAATAGATGTGGTAAGTGAATGCCAGCTCCTCTTGAGTCACGGCGGGCATAAAAGAAGTGGCTACCTCACAATATTTACACAGTACCTAAGGTCTTGCACAGGTGACCCCTTAGATATATAGTACGTAAGTAATACGGTTCCAACTTCCTTTATGACTTCTGTAACTGAATTGGTAGATCCCTCATCTTTCACATACGAGGTCATGGGTTCAACCTCTATATGGGGGAGATTTATTATTATTATTATTATTATTATTATTATGAACACGCTGAACAGTTAATGTTATACATCGTGACCATTATGACAGAGAAGTCCACTGAGAAAGTAGTTTTTCACTGACTTACACTTAAAGTTTTTCAAGCGTGTATCGACGTTTGAAAAATATCACTCAGTCTGCTTAGTATCAGCAAATTCTCACTCATCTTGCAAGGTTTATCATAAACAATTATATCATAAACAATTACTGTATAATGAAAAAATCGAAAACAATTACTGTATAATGAAAAAACCGACATCACTTATTTGAAAATAAACATTACCAAAAGTCGAAACTCATCCTGCATCGAATCGAGCAAAAAGAGAGGCTACAGACTTCAAAAACAGAATACATTAAAAGGGCATCAAACAAAATCCTCTGGGAGTAATCAAGAGTTCAGGAACAAGGAGAAGTTGCGAGTCGTTACGGACACAGCATTTCATTTAACATCATATTGACAGATGCGTTGTGGGCAATAACCTGTAATGATGATGAGAGTCTACTAAGAGAAGGTACTCAAGTTTAAAGGTCGCATGAGTGGCTAGATTCTAGATAGAAATTATGATGACCTGCCTCATGCGTTAAATATCCTCATAGAATGTAACTGGTTGTCTATACCTCGCTTACGTACCGGATTTAATATTATATCCTTATTTTTTTGTATTTATTTCAAGAAATCTTAAGGTTTTCAATAACTAAACAAAAGGAATATCCACGAAGCCTTTGAAAGAATTGCGCTCTAAGCGTTCATGTAAAATTCCCAAAAGGCTTTTTAGGAGACAAAAATGATTTTGCCAGGAGGTATCTCTATCTTGCCAAAATACTCTAAAGCGGCTATATCACTTTTGAAATTTAGAACTTGAAGCTTGAAATTGTTCGTTAGTCTATAAATCAGATACGAAAAAAGAATCCGACACTAAGAGCCTCAAGGAAGCGAAAAATATTCCTAATTAAACCAAAGCTAAATTTTTTAACACGAGAACTGGAATACTTCGGTTCCCTTTGTGAGAGTAGTTGCTTAAGGTCACTCCTACCTCATACATTAGGAGATTCGCGTTAACTTCCATTTATCATGTGATTCCCTTTGTTTATGTGTCATAATGTATGAGTGGATGCACTAAAAATGAGAATTTGACGACCTAAGGTTCCCTTGTTTATACGAGGTGACGCCTCTCACATCAAAATAACAAGCTCCATTTGATTTTATGCATGAGGATAATAATAATGCCTCCCTCGACATTATACATGCTACGTACCCGTAAATGCCTGCGAGTCCCATCAGCTTTTAATAAGAAGAGGAGAAAATCTAAAATGACGTCAATGATGGATAAATGGGTCGTAAAGTCGATGAAGGATCAGCTGTGATTCAGGAGGAACCGACGTCAGCAAAGAAGTGCTTGGTGAAGTGATAGTTGCAACAGTAGTGGAAGTGTATAGTAGTTAGTGGCAATTGGCAACGTCTAACCTTTGCAGTAGTAGTATTAGTAGCCAAAATAAGATAGGTTTCGTTAAATCAAGAAAAGCAAAGTGCCCATTAATTAGCAGCGCGCAAACAAGCAGGCATTGAAGCACAAAGAAGGATGTGATAAGGGTGGTGGGGGATGTGGGGGAGAGGGAAAAGGGGGTGTGTGAAATTTACATGAATAATACGAAAACCTGTTAAAAGTGGTGGGTGGCCGTTGGAGGGGCAGCAGCGAAGATCATCACGATGTGTGATTGAAGCAGTTACTGTAATGACATCCCTCAAATCTTACCAAAAAAAAAAAAAAAAAAAAAAAAAAAAAAAAAAAAAAAAACAAAAAAAAAAAAAAAAAAAAAAAAAAAAAAAAAAAAAAAAAAACTTCGAGATCATCGAGATTATAAGAAATTGTAAAACGTTACCGATGGCCAAAGAAGGAAAAGAAGAGGCGTAAAGCCTGAAACTAACAAGATTTCAGCGGAATAAAATCAATATAAAGTGTTGCACCGAATGTGGAGAGTGAAAACAAATGGAGAAGAGTAACATGAGAAAAACATAAACTAAGAATATTATTTGGAGTCGGTCCTCGATGGGTAAGACGCATAATGAAGGAAATACGGAATGGAAGGATTGTGAACGGGGGTGGGTGGGTTATGGGGAGGGGGGAAGTGCCTAAGAAGAGAGGGGAAGGGGGTATGGTGGATTCAGGTAGTACATGGGTGGTGAGGGGTCCGGGAGATGGGTGAGCAATGCATACTCAATATTCATGAAAAAACTCGTTCGTGTCGGTGAAAGCCATCACAAGATGGAATTTACAATGAGTTCGGGGAGAAGAAGAAGAAGAAGAAGAAGAAGAGAGAGAGAAGAGAAGAAGAAGAAGAAGAAAGGAGAGAGGAGAAGAAGAAGAAGAAGAAGGAGCGAGAGAGAGGACGAAGGAGAAGACGAAGAAGGAAGAGGAGAGAGTAGAGAGAGAGAGAGAGGGAGAAGGAGAAGAAAGAAGAAGAAGAAGAAGAAGAAGAGAGAGAGAGAGGGAGGGAAACGAAGCAGAAGATGATGATGAAGAAGAGAGAGAGAGAGAGAGAGAGAGAGAGAGAGAAGATAGAAGAGAGAAGAAGAGAGAGGAGAGAAGAGAAGAAGTAAGAAGAGAGAGGAGAGAAGAGGAGAAGGAGAAAGAATATTGTGTCTTTCTGACATCCGTGGATCCTGAGCAATATATCCTTCAACGAGTTTTACTGCGCCGAGCTTTCTCTCCCTTCGCAGGAAAACCGCTTTTCTCGGTTTCTCCCCTTCAGAGGAACAGCTGATGCTGAATTCAGTGGTATTGACAAAAATGCTGCACGAATCATTGATTATGACATATTGCTGACTTTGACTAAATTAAAATGTAGAAGTTGGATACTTTTAACTTTTGCGGATACGGAAACACAATGTCAAGAGTGACAGCAAAAAATCAAAGAAAAATATAAAATTTTAAAGTAATTTATACGAACCTTCGCTTTCATGAATGAAGTATTCCAGTGCATCTCGAACTTCGGCTGTGTATTTACTTGGAAAAAAATACTAAAGCCTATTGGTTAGGCAATGTCGAGTTATAACAAACAGTAAAGTTTAGAAAAACATTCAGACCAAACGTAAAAATGCAAGACTTAAAAACGCCAACCAAGCTTACGAGTATCTAGGCACAAGTAGTAAGACGAGCACCGAACGAACTGAGAATCAGCGCTAATTATGCAAGACTAGAAAATTGTCAAACAGGTAGTACATATTGGCACAAGTGATATGACGATTACCGAACAAACTGAGAACCACCACTAATTATGCATGACTTGAAAACCGTCAACCAAGTACATACACACACACACATACACCTATATATATGCACAAGTAGCACGACAGCCACCGAACGAATGAGAATCACCACCAATTATACAAGATTTGAAAAACGCCAACCAAATGGAAATACGGCGATCACCGAATAAACTGAGAATCACCACCGAAACGCCACCGCCGCCCTTGAGCCCTCCAGAAGGGCCAGGGGAAGCTGTTTGTGGCCGAGTGAGTGTCAGGGTTGTCAAGTTAACATAGGCAGTAATACGTATGCATACAAATATCACATTAGGCTCTCCCAAGATTTCGACTCGAAAGGGAGACGGAATACAAATGGATCTGGTCACACAATCTTCCTCATTTGAATACCATCCGGTTGAATATCTTCAACGGTGAAATCAGCTGATAGAATCGGCGGCGGGGGATTTAGGACATACGCCAGTGATGGGTATTAAACATCGATATCGCTGCCATCATCATCATCATCATCGCAATACTAGTGGCCAGAACAACAGCAGTAACAGGATACGCTCTTGTAGTTTGTAGTTATTAAGCAACATGATAAAAACAAAATGAGTGACCTACGCCAGTATAATCAAATGTATTTTAACTGCATTGAGGCTATGATACTGATGCATTGCAAAAGCAAAACGTTTATCAGTTATACGGACGCGAGATATGTATGTATGTATGTATATGTGTGTATCTGCTCATATATATATATATAATATATATATATATATATATATATATAAAAAGAGGAAACTCATATCTTATACAACAACATACATACATAAACAATATATGCAAACTTTCTCGTCCATACAGATACAAGCCACTTAGTAACTGGGAAGTCCTAACTCGCTGATCTTTATGCAGACCATTTGACAAGAATATTTCTAAAACCTATTGTTATGGCATTTTACCCAAAGATATTTCCATAATGTTCATGGAGCTTATTTTACAGTAATACCCTGACCTCCTTTATCTTCTTAAGGAATATTATCTTTCTTGCTTTTCTATAATATTATTCATAATTATATAACTATCTATCTGTCTATCTATTTATATATATACATATAAATGTTTGTGTGTGTATCCAGATTAGGATATACATGGCTATTTCAACGTAATGGCTTTTATTAAACAAAAGGACTATATCATAAAAATAGATATTTCTCTCTCCCACTTACAAATGCACATAGTCCATGCATGCGCAAAAAGGAGAAAACACTCTTTAATAGCTAACACTCTTTCCCTTTCAAAACACAATACACAAGTGTTCTTTCACAGCTACACTAAAATATAACAAACATCAGCGAAATAACACGGACTGAATGTTAACTTTTCGAAGGGAGAAAAATAGCACCTAGTCCTTACATAGCTGTAATGTGTACGCTCAACATCCGTCTATTCCATTCTCATCTGTGTCTATCAGGTCTACCTGTCACTCTGTCTGTCCATCTACACCAGGCATTGATGACTCCTGACTGATACCGGGTACCCGGATTCAACTCACGTACCGAACAGGTTTCGTCTCCCGATCTATCACTCGAACACGGATCAGCTGGCGTGTTATTGCAAGATTTCCCTATCACTTTACATGAATATCGACGCTGTATCTTTATATATACATACATATCATACATACATACATATATATATATATATATATATATATATATATATATTATAAAAGAGTAAAGTTATTAACTAGATATGATTATAAATGCAAAGATTTAAAAACATTCGTTTAAACCCATGTCAGGTTCTTTTATAGGTGAAAGTCTGCATAATCAATTATCGTAAATGTATATGGTATAACTAAATTGACAGAGACAGAGAGAGAGAGAGAGAGAGAGAGAGAGAGAGAACGCATACTGAATAATTTTGCAGTTGTGATATATCTATAAAATATTACTACAATTTTTATGTTGCATTATTAGGTACAGCTTATATGGTTATAAAACAAAGAAGAAATTAAATGAGACATACCGAGGTGGGGCAGAAAAGTAATCAGAAAAAAATGAAAAAATATCTTAACAATATATTGAAAAAATTATATATTTATACATACATACATACATACATACACACACACACACACCACACACATATATATATATATATATATATATATATATATATATATGTATGTGTGTGTGTATGTATAAATATATATTTTTTTTTAATATATTGTTAAAATATTTTTTTCATTTTTTTCTGATTACTTTTCTGCCCCACCTCGGTATTTAATTTATTTATATGTACTATATATATATTCTCTCCCATGTGATGACAAGGCGGCTGCTTAGCTGATGAATACGGTGTTATTTTTTCTTTATTTCAACCCCTATAAAACGAACTGCATTATATCATTTGTATAACTTACGCTTAATTATAGAGTAGGAAGAAGATTGTAAAAAAATGACAAGAGGTGACAGGGAAGGAGGAAGAGAATTCTAAAGCTAGGCGTTAGAGGGAAAGAAAGGTGGTGTTAACTCTGCGAGAATTCTACAAGGGGAAAAAGACAGGGAATTTATAACTCCTCATAACTTAGTACCCTAGTATAGTATAAAAGGCAATGTATAATTATATAATTATATGATTTATATTGCAACGATAAAGTCTACCAGAAATAAGACGGTACTTCTAAATTCCATAAAATCCTAAACAAGCATATTATGTGAAACATCATAATCATAATGGTTGATATGAAAAACGGAATGTATATCGATGTACATATTTTTTTGTGTGTAGTGTAACACGATAGGCCGCGGGGTAGGCCTCTCTCACCATTGGCCCTTAAATAAGAGTGTTCGATTCAAATTTTGAAACGACCTTAGTTAGGGACTCGCTGTCTCGACCCTCTTTTGGAACTTATTTTTAAGCTCGTTACCCTTAAACATCATTCTTGTGGAACTGCCAAAAAGACACTGAATTTGCAAAGCAAACAACCTCGAAAAAAATACCCGTGAGTGTAAATAAAGAAAGAACATTGACAAATAGATAAAGCCATGTTATTATTATTTCTTTATGCTTTGATTTGTAGTGGTACTAAACTTTATTTTGTTTTCTTATCATTACCTTTTCTTTTGCCTCTTCCATGCAGTTATTTGCCTCGAGTTTCTTACAACAAACATTATTACGTTTATGTAGTAATATTTAATATTTCATCTTCTCTAGCTTTTAGGTTAACCATGACCACCATATCATCATTATTATCATTATTCAATGTTACTGTGCTATTTCTATACCATCGCTATAAGTATACTTATAAGTATATAAGTGTAAGACCCTTTTGCTCAAAGGCGTAAAACATCAATCAAAAGTCGCTTTAAGGCAACTATAGTTGGTAGCAATATTGGCCTAAAAATATCTTAGTCAATTATAATTACATGGAAGAATAGGACGCTAAGAACCCAAAATTATCCAAAAACGTCCTGTACAATATATAGACCAAATTTACCAAGTTATCAAACTAAGAATACAGTATAAAAAGGGCGAATTATTATAAGTGGTAGTCTCTGGGGACTACGGTAACAAAATCACCGGAGTCCGGGCAGTGCCACTTCTACAGACCTACAGATTAACATAGAATCCTTCCGATCAATAACTTCTACAGACGCTGTAAGAATACAGGAGACTAATTGCCCCCGAGACTTCCACTGACATCCATTCGAGTCTTGACGAGATTCGGACGCCGAGGAATAACTTACACCATGACCTGAGCAACTCTCAGACCACACTAAGCATAAACTAGGGCGAGAAGAAAAAAAGAATGACTTGTCGTCACTTTAACAAGTGCAGTGGGAGGGTTAAGATACCGGGTAATGAGGGCTCATAATTACCGTTTAGAAAAGGCCATTAGCTTCATTTTATACATTTTGAAGGCAGGGAAGAAAGAACGTCATATCCTGTCGTCTGGATTCTATAGAGGGTTGGAAATACCAGAAACCTATGAAGTTATCAGAAGTAAGATAATATTATGAAGTCACATTTTGATTGCTTACGTCACAAGGGACGCGGCTGGGTCACAGTTGTTAGGCTTTGGAATAGAATATACAATTTTGGCCAAAGGCCACAAGCGCTGGGGTCTATGAGATCAATGAGCGCTGAGAGGGAAATTGAAAGTAAAAGGGTTTTAAAGGGTTTTAATATGATGAAACAACTTTTTGGAGAAGGTGACAAGTAAGATGAAAGACAGAAAGTACGATTGGAGGTACAGTAAAAGGAATGAAAAAGGTTACGCTAGGGGCCGAAGGGACGCTGTAAATAACCTTTGGAATGCCGTCAGGGTACCTCATGCGGTGCACTGTAGGCATTGCTTCAGGTTATTCACAGCGTCCCTTCGGCCCCTAGCGCAACCTTTTTCATTCGTTTTACTGTACCTCCAATCGTATTCTCTGTCTTTCATCTTACTTTTCACCCTACGGGAAAGATGTTAGCCGCTAATGAATTGAATAAAGACACGGAGTCTTTCGGAAAGACTAAGTCCTAAAGGTGGCAATTGTAACATTGCAATTCATTCGTTGACCAGGAAAGAGAGCGAGATATTAAAAGGGACGAAAAAAAATTTGTTGTCAAAACATAAGTAAATTGAAAAAGAGCGAAATCTCAAGAGATCTCGTAACAGCATTGGGTTACGCAATCAAAGGGTAGTCTGCTGAAAAATCACTCAATATTAACACGATAATATTAACACAACTGTAATCTAATAAATTGACGACAGGTATTTCATGATGAGGACAATGCATACCGCACGAGATATTATTCTTTTTCGGAATACGAGATGTATCTTACCCCCCAAAAAATTCCTAGCCTAACCTGAATTATATCAAAAAGCCCAATTGTCCAATCTTTATCATAATTGAAAAACAGAGAGAGAGAGAGAGAGAGAGAGAGAGAGAGAGAGAGAGAGAGAGAGAGAGAGATACTTCCTCCATCTGAAAATAAAACATCAATCCGAAGGACACATGAAGAAACAAACATATGTATATACAGTATTTCGGGGATACTTAACCTTCGCTTAGCTTAGTTGTAAATGTAGCAACGTGTGTAACATGAGTATTGCACTGTATGGTACGCCTTTTTCGCCATTACGTTCACGGCAAGTTACCTACACAATAGAAACTGTTTGTTGAAATTCAGCTTTTAACCCCAATGACTACACTAGTTTATAAAACCTCTCATATTATCTAAGCCAAAGCTTGCAATGTATTTATTTCTGCCTCATACCCAGATTGGAATAATAGCCTCTACCATTACTATGTGATCATGAGTGGACTGGGTTATTTATTGAATTTTGGCTTTTGAATTAATATCATAATTTCTTCTGAAAAATTATGCAACCATATTTTGCAATTATCTAATTTTTTTAATTATTTCGGCGGGACGTCTAAACGAATTCGTTCCAAAGTTGATAATGTGACAGAATTTTTAAAAAGCAAGTAAGGAGAGCAATATCCAACTTTTTTCTTTTTTATGGGATACGATCTAGTCTTTTCATTTGACAATGGTCAGCAATATTTATAGAATGTTCCGAGCCTTAGGATCACTTGTTTCCTAACTACCATAAGACTTGAGCTACATAAAGATTTCTATTTGTGGAACTGGAAATCAGGCTACTTGGTGATGCCAATCTCCAACAACAGCAGCACTTGTGGTGGAAACATGTGCTACAAGCACACTTAATATTTATCAAGAATTATGTTCATGCTTACTAATCAGCTGGAAATAATAAATCAAAAGCTGATGTCATCCTAGGAATTAAGTCTGGAAGTGAATAACCGCTAACAAGGGAACCGAGACGATTAAACGTTTTGAACAAACATTGAATTTTGTGACGCAAATTTGCCATCGTGCAACTGAAGGCATCTTACGCAATGCTGATGCAAAAATTGTGAAGCAAAATCAAACACGCACAAAATGATCACTCAAGAGAAGCAAAACTTTTGAAGCAGTATTATCCCGTGCAAAATATTCCGTCAAAATGTTTTATCGACTAGGCCCACCCTAAGCCGATTATCTCCTGCTTTAGCACTGAAGTTTCTAGAGAGAGAGAGAGAGAGAGAGAGAGAGAGAGAGAGAGAGAGAGAGAGAGAGCATCCTAAGCCAATTATCTCCTGCTAAGCGCTGAAGTTGCTATATACAGAGAGAGAGAGAGAGAGAGAGAGAGAGAGAGAGAGAGAGAGAGAGCACCCTAAGCCAATTATCTCCTGCTAAGCACGGAAGTTGCTAGAGAGAGAGAGAGAGAGAGAGAGAGAGAGAGAGAGAAGAGAGCACTCTAAGCCAATTATCTCCTGCTTAGCACTGAAGTTGTTAGAGAGAGAGAGAGAGAGAGAGAGAGAGAGAGAGAGAGAGAGAGAAATGCCACGCAATCACGGCATTGTACCAAACACATTTTCTCTGACAGACAACCAAGAACAGTGCAGTCAGAGCAGTCACATTCAGAATCACTTCAGCAAGCAACAGGGTGTAGTACTGGCCAACGCCTACCAAGGCTTTAGTGTCATGTGCGAGATTTGCTGTCCGAAGAATCTTCATTCTATCTTAACAAGAAATTGTCATATCCTATAAATGAGTTGAATCATAAATGAACCAAATTTGTCTAATAATTATATACAATGGAAAATGCGACATGAAACCATACAGCTTTCAGTGGGATATCTTTCCGTCAGAGAGAGAGAGAGAGAGAGAGAGAGAGAGAGAGAGAGAGAGAGAGAGAGAGAATATTGTGCTCATTGACATATCCGAAGAACGTGAACACAAGAAAAAGCATATACGTATATTGCCTGAGTGTGGTTAAATGTGTGGGAGCTCCTTAATTTTATCAACTCTCTCTCTCTCTCTCTCGTTAGTCAGGAGAATGAGAGAAGGTGAAAGACTATATAAATGTGAAAGAATGGTGGACAATCTTTTAAAAAATGCAGAGATTATGCATATAAATGGTGACACGTCTCCCAACTTAGCTGTTCATTGGGCAGACGGTAATATATATCAGGAAATAAACTTGGACAATGATTTGAAGCACTTGTATCAGGTATGTACTCTCGTTTCTTGGATAAGAGTGAGTGATTCCTATACTTACGAAAGTCGAAACATTCATACAGCATTAGTCTAAAAGGTCATTAACCTGCACGATATGCTTTCCTTGTGGGAAATGATGCATGGCGCTTGAAAAGCAGTGTTCATTCCCTCTTAGACACATGACAGGAATTCCTCCACCAGTTTCTAATAGCGGGAGTAACAAAGACTCAACGCATAGACACTTTAATATAGAAAACAACCTTTATATTTTGGGCAATCGGAAAACAGGAATGTTATCGAATATTCAAAAATTCCAGTTAACAACCCTAATATTACAAAACAGTGTAGCGATAATTTTGCATTCAAGTATGTTTTCCTTTCAATCATAAGTTCCTCGTTGGACGAGTGGTTTGCGTGCTCGCCTACCGATTTGGTAGCCAGAGTTCGAGCCCCGCTCTGGCAACGTGGAATCAGAGGAATTTATATGTGGTATTTTGAAATTAATTTCTCGATATATTGCGGTTCGGATCCCACAATAAGCTGTAGGTCCTGTTGGTAAGTAACCAATTGGTTCCTGGCCACGTATTAAATATCTAATCACTCGGGACAGCTCTAGGAGAGCTGTTAATCAGCTCGGTGGTCTGGTTAAACTAAAGTATACTTAACTTTTTTTTTTCCTTTCAATCTTGACCGGCGTAGATATGTCTAGCTGTTATAGACCTCTACACAGACTATCAACCATTGCTGAAACTTTTGAACTGCCTCGATTTGCCTAACGGGAAAAGCAAGTCTATTGGAATGAATGGAAGGTTAATCGAGTGTGAGTTTTTCTTTGTGTCTTTTCTACCTCGATTTTCTTCTCTATTCATCAGTTTTAAGAAGTTCAACCTACACAAAGTTCATATACGTACAGAACCGAAGTACAGAATCATATTTTAGGAATTTCAACGGCCCGAGGTTGATAAGCTCCGCAATCTTTTTCCGCACATGCGCACTTATTATGTGTAAGGTTACTGGGGACGTCCGGTAAGTTTCACCTTTGCTCTATAAACACGTGTACAATAGCAACAACAACAACAACAACAACAACAACAACAACAATAATAATAATAATAATAATAATAATAATAATAATAATAATAATAATAATAATAATAATGTTCTATGAGGTCCACACTCATTAAAAAATTTTGCGAGTCCGTGTATAATTTAAAAACCCTTTACAAAGAGCTTTCGAACCCTTCCCTGGGTTCATCTTTTTGTAAAGGGTTTTTAAATTATACACGATCTCCCAAATTTTTTTTTTTATATTGTGGACCTCTTAGAACATTATATTTACTCTTGCGATAGTTTTTTCCAACTAATAATAATAATAATAATAATAATAATAATAATAATAATAATAATAATAATAATAACCCAAAGAACTATCTGTAATCAAGCAGGATGTGTGGATTTCCACCGAAATGAAGATCAGAAAGAGAGGAGATTTTGAATTTCAAATCCCAAAACCTCACATATGGCGGAGAGCTGTTATTTCACAAGTGGCTACGTAGCCACAACTATAATGAAACCATATCACAAGCTACAAAATGGTCGGGAAATGACGTCAGCGGCAGACAATGGAAGACTGAATACTAATAACGTTATACTGAAATGTTATTTGGAAATATCCAGTTACAAAAAGCAGTGACTGTAACTTTACAAAAGGAGAGACTGAATACCACAGGATAATACTGATTCAACAACAACGATATTGTTCGCAGTTACGCAAACAGACATGCACACATATACATTTCTACATTTTAATCAGACCCAATACGGAGAGAGAGAGAGAGAGAGAGAGAGAGAGAGAGAGAGAGAGAGAGAGAGAGAGATTTTATGAATGGTTTTACCCGGCGAGGCGGGGGAGGATTACTTCATCAGAACCCTCCCGTTTCTGATTATTTTATCATTCTGGCCGAATAATGAACACTTGCTTCAGTTGTTCTCTCTCTCTCTCTCTCTCTCTCTCTCTCTCTCTCTCTCTCTCTCTCTCTCTCTGTTATTTCTCCTTCACTTTTCTCTTTCTCCATCCCAGCTACACCCCACTTCAGTCGAATAATAATTAGATACCGAAATCCCTTCTTGAATAGAGATATACTGGATTTTCAGGGAACGCTCTCAAATCGCCCCTCCTCGGTTGGTTCGGGGAGCGAGCCCTAGTCACGCAGTTTGTGAGTTGAACGCTCCACGAAACTAGCGCTATGTATCGAGAAAGACAGAACAAAATCGTCCCAGGTAACGGAGACCTTGAACATTTCAGAAGGCGACAGCTACGAATATCGCTGTTAATAAAAATC
>NC_061094.1:35256116-35306116 GCF_015104395.2 Macrobrachium nipponense
ATAAAACGACATTGTGTGTTATAGGAATATAGCTGAACTAATCTTGCTAATTATTAGTCATCTCTAAGATAAAGCGTAACTCATAAAACGACATTATGTGTTATAGGAATATGGCTGAACTAATCTTGTTAATTATTAATCTCTAAGATAAAACATGACTGGATACTGATATTTTTTTTTTCAGATTGCTTCAGGCATGCATTTGTGGCAAGTGCTAAGCCAACTTAAATAATAGAGGCATTCTTGCCATTGTACAGTTGTTCTTTTGTCGAACAACTGCAGAGCACACCTTACTGGAGTAAAGCTTGTAGGAGACAAGAGATGGTCTGACGGATAAGTCCCAGTTATCTTTATATTAGAACACAGACGGCATAACTTCGATACTTGGCGCCGAGGCAGGCGCACTGATCATATACACTCTAATTCCTTTGCGTCTTAAGTTCAAAATGAAGATGCAAATGAAATTACCTAACCCACGAGGTGAGGTTGGAACCCATGAGCGACAGGTTGTGATCTGGTCATTGTATTTTTCCTCTCGTGGACACATTATTTACTTAGAGAATTCACATAATACTTTGCTAGAGCTACAACAGATCCATTCTCACATCGCCACACAAAGTAATTGCTTTCTGTGATGAAATATATTATGTATATATATATCTGTTAGTCAGTTTTTATCACATATTTTTGCATTTGTTATAGATTATTGTGGCTTTTACAAATACATGTAAATACATCTGGAAAAAATTGATCAGAGCAGTCATTCTGACTCTTTACCTATCTCTCTATCTCTTTACACACACACACACACACACACACACACACACACACACTTATATATATGTATATATATATATATATATATATATATATATAAATACACGCACATATGTATAAATGTATATATATATATATATTATATATATATAATTATATCAGTATGTGATAATACAAAATATGTCGGGAAATCTCCTAGCTCGCGCATGCTCTGTGAGTCATATATTCCTGTCAGAAAATGGGAATTTACCGTTCTGAAATAAAGACTGCGACTTACTTGCGATGCGCACATTTAAAAATTATTCCACAAATACAAACGAAGAAAAATAAAGGGAAATCACACAGCAGAGAAATATCGAAGTTATGACCGTTAACACGAATCGTGATGCGCCGTAATAAAAACTATAACGAATGTTGAGATGGATTAATACAACGTTTCAATTTTGCCCTTATCACGCACGGACATCGAGCCGTACGTGGCTGGGCCCACGCATAAATAAACATCTGTGTTTCAAATCTTTTATCCTTTTTCGAATACTTTACCTACATAAATAAAAGAGGGTTAAGATTTATTGTTTATTATTTCTTTCACCCTGGATCATAGTGCAGTCTAACCTTCCAAATAATGTTTTCATTATAATTCTGACAATGATAAACAAGCCTTGTCATGCTAGATAGGAGGGATTACTACTTTTATATATCATATATATATTATATATATATATAAAGTATTAAGCTACAAATGTCCTTTAATTAATATCCAATTCGCTCTGCCTCGGCAATTTTATATGTTAACCGAAGGGAATTTTTTTAGTTGATAAAATTATTTGCTCAGCATGAGTCTCCTTCATGAGGCTGAGATATGAAAATAATATTGAAATGATAAATAATCGTATTGATAAATATAAGAGAGAAAATATCTTGATAGAATTTTATGTTCGAAAGAAATGAAACGTAACTTGGATCCTGTATTAGTTGCAGTAGGAAAAATCACTTATCCAAACCAAAAATAAAGTAAATGCTTTCATCCACTAGTTCACTACAAATATACCATTTCGTTAATTATATTTTCTCACAGTAAATGATATATGATCCTTATCATATTTCATTTCTTTTGCTTACTATTATCTTTGTACATAAAAGTAAATATCGTGTCTTCGATATATATTTTTCTTTTTATGATTATTACTTTTGATATTTGTTCATATATCAGCCTGATTAGGGGAACGAAAATTCCTGATATGTTGCTGATAATTTTAAAGAAAATGTCAAGGATTATATATATACGTATATATATAATAGTATGTATATAGATATATATATATATATATATATATATATATATATATATATATATACTATATATATACACATATATATACACATATATATAAGCACTGGCTAAACGTAACATTGCTTTACTTTAATTACACATACACACACACACACACACACACACGCACACACACACATATATATATGTAATCAAAGTAAAGCAATGTTGCGTTTGGCCAGTGCTTGGATGATGATGACAGAACGTCAGGCAGTCACTTCTTCTCTGCATCGCTGTTATATGTAGATCTTGGTTATAGCTATTACTGAAGCAAAGCAAGCACTGACCAGAGGCAGGACTTGGATAGGTTACCACTAATGTATGGTAAACCCCATTGGCTCTTTTGTTTCCGAGAATATTCTCCGGATATAAGGCATGGAACCTTGACTCAAAAAAAAAAAAAAAAAAAAAAAAAAAAGCTGTACTAAATTTCACAACAGATTCTATTAGTGAAGAAAAAAATGGATATGCATAATACATACAAACATATGAGAATATGCGGTGCACTTGTCGATTCTTTCCTTTCGTCTCTATATTTTTAAAATCTACTCTCAATAATAACCCATTTTTACTTATGCACCAAAATAATATTATAAAAGGTATCATATAACTTGCCCCTCCCTATCCTCCTTCTCTGTTACTCGTTAATTTTAATGTTCTCCCTAACAAATGATTAATGTTTACTCATGCATCTCAACAATCAGATCTCTCTCTCAATCTCTCTCTCTCTCAATCTCTCTCTCTCTCTCTCTCTCTCTCTCTCTCTCTCCCTGAGCCTGTCTCTATTCTCTCTCTATCTCTCTGTGAGCCTATGTCTCTCTCTCTCTCTCTCTCTCTCTCTCTCTCTCGTGAGCCTATCTCTGTCTCTCTCTCTCTGTACGTCTCTCTCTGTGAGCCTATCTCTCTCTCCCTCTCTCTCTTCTCTCTCTCACTGTGAGCCTATGTCTGTCTGTTTGTCTGTCTCTGAGCCTCTCTCTCTCTCTCTCTCTCTCTCTCTCTCTCTCTCTCTCCCTGGAATTGGAGGTAATGAGATGCAAGTAGCGGAATCAGGTAGGGTGAGGTCATTATCATAAGAGCGAGCCCATCCGAGGAATATGCACAAAACCGGGCGTCTGAAGACCTCATTTACATAAAGGCGAGGCCATAAAAATACATCAGTGCCACAACCACGGATATCCATCACTCATCTCTTTCATGAATGAATTATATGCCATGAATGAATTAAGTGACCTGGTACTCGGTTTCTGTCTCTTTTTTTACTTTTTTATTCACTGGATTCACTGGATCCAGTCTTCAGTGATTCAGTTTTTCACCTTTGTTTATCATTGTGTTCCCTAATACGATGATAATGACGATGATATAAGCGATTATCGTGATGACTATCATTGCTAACCTTTCTTTAAGACATGACGATGATACACAAGAGATTATTAATACGACTATCATTATTAGTAATTTTTAAAAATACAAGTAAAACTCTTGACTAGAATATTAATAAAAGGCTGTACTGTTTTTGCGCAAATTGTCAGCGTTAGCAAACACATTCTCACGCATACAAACAAGAATAAATAATGCTAATCAGGACTCAGAACAATGTTGCCGTTATGTCTTCATTATCATAATAATTCACTATGAAGAAAACTGAGGCAAAGATGCTGGATATACATATATATATATATATATATATATATGATATATATAGTATATATATATATATATATATATATATATATATATATATATATATATATATATATGTATATATATATATTATATATATATATATATATATATATATATATATATATATATATACACACTTTTAAGACATACATTATATATGTAATATATGTGTATATATCTACTATATTATACATATTTATGTGTGCATGTGTACAATGTATGTATTTCCATGATTTTATTCTATCAAGGAATGAGTTCACCTTTTTACATACTGAGAGATTTTATCACATTCATTCGCTATAAAGAATATATTCGTCATTTTCGAATAACCTTAAATATTGCTGAGGAAGCTTGGGAACTCAGCACCAAAACACAATCTTTAAAAACGAAAAACATGGTAAAATGATCAATCAGAATTACAATGTCTTTGGCTTCAACTAACTTTTCCTCTGACGCTGGAAGAATGGTCGTGGCCTATCTTGGCTGGCAGGAACTTGAAATTGCTTACAAAACCTTCCCATATGAAACTGTAGGGAAAAAACTTACATACCTAGCTCTTAGTTGCATAAATATTGGTCATTCATTTATAATGGTTGAAATAATGACGTTTTTAGACTTACATCAATTTTCAATTTTTTACTGTGAAACATTTGGTCATGGAATCACAATGCCTTGGGGGAATTTCATTCACATGGACTTACATACATATACATGCTCATATACAGACTATTCAATAGTTGACCCACGTTTGAACGTGCACCCGTGGAACCTAAGGAATGACATAGCTAGGATAGAAACCTCATCCCAAAAGACATGCTGAGCAGCAGAACACTTAACACTTTCTGGTACTACTTGTTCGAAGTGTATGTACATAGTTATATACGTATATATATATATATAATATATATATATATATATATATATATATATATATACACACATATATATATATGTATTTATATATATATTATATATATATATATATATATATATTACAGACATATATATATGTATTTATATATATATATATATATATATAATATATATATATATATATATATATAGGTAGATAGAGAGAGAGAGAGAGAGAGAGAGAGAAAACTCAAATGAAGTCACGTCTGTTCAACAGCTGTTTATTCCTACGTAATCACAGAGGAAGCTGTTCAAGCAACGTTATACGTTATCTGGTGATTGAGTAACTATATCTAGTATGTAGGTAGGCAAGGGGGGAGGGGAGGAATGAGAGAGAGAGAGAGAGAGACTGATGATATCTCAATCAATCATAGGCTATTTCATACGTCAAGACTTTTGCGATCAAATGTGGTTTATGAAAAATTATTCTGTATTGTGTTATCTAGTTTTTTTATATTATATTTTTTATAATTGATTGTTACTTTTCACTTGAATATCTGCTTTATCTCGCTTTTGAAATCGTTCGAAACATTTGAGATCAATGTTGAACTTTTGGTGGAAATCGATTGGGTTCAAAAGTTGAACGACTTGGTAGGACGAGATCTGGATAAATCAGGAACTACAATAGAAAATAATAGAAAAAATGGAAGATGATTAGGGATTGCAGAAGTGGATTGCAGAGGAATATGTAAGATAGTGTGATTATATGTAGGACGAAGCAACACTGAATACAATACAATAATATCACAAAATAACATGTAGGGATGAATACCGTATTAATTATATATAAAAAATTATATGCATAACAGAAAAAGTATGGATGCTATAGGAAAGCATACAATATCACAAAAAGAATACAATATCACAAAATATCATGTAGGGATGAATAACATATTAATTATATATAAAAAATTATATGCATAACAGAAAACGTATGGATGCTATAGGAAAGGGACACACATTCTCAGACATAAAAGGAAAAAATCAAGATAAGGTAGAATCATGTATATGTAAAGCACTATTGCTCTCCTTAACTGACATAGGGGACAATACACAGAAACAGATAGGTTTACGAAAGTAAAGCCTGGAACAAAATATCGACCGGATGAAATTTCTGTCAGAATTATATCCGTTATGTTTTTTTGGCATAGATGACTACAATCGTTGTGACCCTTTTTTCAGTTTCTGGTCATTCAGTGAATCAGTAGTGGCCCTGGTATGTCTCAGAAGTCAGCGTGATGCCTTCAGCTGATCGACATAATTCTGAAGGGGATCTTTTGATTAAATCTCTGCTGTTCTGATGGTTCCCAACCTATGGGTATAGTTACCCACAGGTGGGTAATTTGGATAATCTGTGTTAGTAATGGAAGACTACTATATGATGTATAATTCGTATCTTGAAATTTAGAATTTTTTCTCCGGGTATGTTCATTAATATATATATATATATATATATATATATATATATATATATATATATATATATATATATGCTTAAAAATCACAGTAGATGCACGTGACTTCATAAATAAGCGAATACCACGGGAAAATGATAGTCAGAAATTCAAGCGCTTTCGTCTTTACTCAGACATCGTCAAGGAGCTACTAAAGTACAATTGGAGAGGAAGGCCTCAGGTACAAACAAGATCAGGAATACCAGATGGTTAATTATCAAAAGGGTAAAAATTAAAAGGGATAATCCAGGATTATCGGATATCACACGGTCACAAACTTAACAGATTCTGACCCTAACCGAAATTACAAAGTATCTTTACAGTCCAAAACATGTAAAAACTGAATATATTAATTTTGTTGCTTATATTTATCTACAACTTTTTTCATTATGAAAGCATCAAGTTTAAATAAACCAAGACTTAAATTTAGAACATTTCTATTATTTGACTTGATAAAACAAGATTCAATTATATTCCTTTTAACTGTGTCATTACATGGGACTAAGGCTCTTGCTTGACTCCAGTTAATAGGATGGTCTAAATCTCTCATATGTACATAATGCATTCGATATTTGCCCAGTTCTCACAGAATATTGATGTTGCTTGAGACGCTGTGAAAGAGATTTGCCGGTCTGTCCGTAATAGACTTTATCACACTTTTTGCAAGGAATTTCATATATGCAGCCTGGAAGATCTTTAGGAGAATTTTTGATTACTAAACTCTTGACATTAATATTACTGAAAACAACATTTATGTTAAAAAGCTTTAAAATTCTAGGAATATCTAAAAACCTTTCATCATAAGGTAATTTTAGAATGTTATGCTTACTAAATTCAAGTTTGTCAAAAGAGATTTGCCGGTCTGTCCGTAATAGACTTTATCACACTTTTGACAAACTTGAATTTAGTAAGCATAACATTCTAAAATTACCTTATGATGAAAGGTTTTTAGATATTCCTAGAATTTTTAAAGCTTTTTAAATTTAAATAAAATGTTGTTTTCAGTAATATTAATGTCAAGAGTTTAGTAATCAAAAATTCTCCTAAAGATCTTCCAGGCTGCATATATGAAATTCCTGAATTAAAATAAATTTCCCATCAAGACGTCATCCACTATTGAAGCGAAATAAAAATAAAAACTTATAGAAATTAAAGTAATTTATCCGAATAATTAATATAAAAGCTAATCTAGGAAAGAAATGTTCGCACAGAAGAAAGCAGGTCACAAGAAGGTGACTAATACGGTGTTTTGGCAATATTCTTTAATTGAAAGGAAGATCTGACTTCCATTTTCAGCGGATTGTAATAAAATCAGGTTTGACCCCAATCACTTATTCTGAGGAGGAGGAGATTAGAGATACAGCGAGAGAAGCAAAAACCCAAGCTCTCAAATTAGTGGAGAGAGAGAGAGAGAGAGAGAGAGAGAGAGAGAGAGAGAGGAGACTTACAAGGAGACAAGGATTAGGATGTCTCAAAGACTTGTTCGTCGATCGGAGGAGACATCGTGTACGAGAGAGAGAGAGAGAGAGAGAGAGAGAGAGAGAGAGAGAGACTTACAAGGAGTTACAAGGAAAAGGATGTCTCAAAGACTTGTTAGTCCATCGGAGGAGACATCGTGTACGAGAGAGAGAGAGAGAGAGAGAGAGAGAGAGAGAGAGAGTTACAAGGAGTTACAAGGATTAGGATGTCTCAAAGACTTGTTCGTCGATCGGAGGAGACATCGTGTACGAGAGAGAGAGAGAGAGAGAGAGAGAGAGAGAGACTTACAAGGAGTTACAAGGAAAAGGATGTCTCAAAGACTTGTTAGTCCATCGGAGGAGACATCGTGTACGAGAGAGAGAGAGAGAGAGAGAGAGAGAGAGTTACAAGGAGTTACAAGGATTAGGATGTCTCAAAGACATTGTGTACGAGAGAGAGATAGAGAGAGAGAGAGAGAGAGACTTACAAGGAGTTACAAGGATTAGGATGTCTTAAAGACTTGTTAGTCCATCGGAGGAGATATCGTGTACGAGAGAGAGAGAGAGAGAGAGAGAGAGAGAGAGTTACAAGGATTAGGATGTCTCAAAGACATCGTGTACAGAGAGAGAGAGAGAGAGAGAGAGAGAGATAGAGAGAGAGAGAGACTTACAAGGAGTTACAAGGATTAGGATGTCTCAAAGACTTGTTAGTCCATCGGAGGAGACATCGTGTACGAGAGAGAGAGAGAGAGTTACCAGGAGTTACAAGGATTAGGATGTCTCAAAGACATAGTGTACGAGAGAGAGAGAGAGAGAGAGAGAGATAGAGCTCTACTTACAAGGAGTTACAGGGATTAGGATGTCTCAAAGACTTGTTAGTCCATCGGAGGAGACATCGTGTACGAGAGAGAGAGAGCTAATCGCCTTCATGTTACAGGAACGCCGCCAGAGAATAAATAGTCTATCCTGGATTGTGCAAAATTAAATTTGATATTTTCTAAAATTAAATTGTTTATTTTCGATTACAATAACAATGAAGATAACTGAACTAATGGAAGGCCAGAATAACATGAACCAGGAGGTCGAGAATTTAACTCGAGATAACAAATATTCGACCATTTCATTCGGTGGTGCTTGCTGAATAAACCGTACAATTCATTCCATTATTTCACTCTTTTCAGGTATAAAGGGATTGTAGCAAAACAGGCATAGCTTCGGGACCTTTATCCCCGCATTGTGTTCCTACAGTGTTTTTAATAATAATATCAAAGCTATATAAGGTCAAGTTGGAAGAATAAGAGGAGCGATAAAATAATATCAAGGAAATTCAAGGGTATGGCCACAATAGCAGCGAATATATGAGGGATAGTATAATACTCCGTGGCTTCTGCAGTCTGTTGACGCAAAGAGCAGCTAAGGGACTACATAATTCTAGTATCTACAAGGGTCATAATCGATACAGCAGTTTGGGAAACTATGATGCAGTGACTCCCGCCTTGTTTCGCTGGCCCCAACCCGTTTGAAAGCAATCTACTTAGCAGTTAAATAATGATACTAATAAAACCCCCTTCTGATGTCTAGAAAACACATCCCTGACTACGACTTACTGTGGAAAAATAAATGCTCCTTCAGTGAGTCTCGTCCCCTGCGTCCTCTAGTAACAAACCGACTTCAAATTCAACCTCTTTACGCTAGTTATCAGCAACAGAAAAATTCTGGGGATTTCTCAGAACCGGAAATAAACACTCACAGATGCCAAAGGATTACGTGAGTTTCCCCGTCGCATAGAAAAAAAAAACTCAAGTACTAATTTCCACAGAGAGAGAGAGAGAGAGAGAGAGAGAGAGAGAGAGTCCATCGCTTCTAGTCTCTAGAAAACGGTGAATGGCAGAGCAGGTGGAGGAACCGTCGGTACAGCTGGTATAACCAACGGTGGCCAAGAAATTGACGGGTGGGACAGCTGGAAACTGCTGACGGAGGACTCCCCATGTAATGAGGCAGAGGTCGCCTGTCATTGGGTGTCATGATATGCACTATCAGCAACTACTTACAAGCCGTTGATAACAACTCGGGGGTGGAGGGCAAGAGGGGGTCGGGGTGGGGGGAGTTCAAAGGGAGAGTCAGATCTCTCCTTAATAATATTTTCTATTTTGAGGAAACGATGAAATCTAACCTACAGAGTAATAATCATTGAATAAAACATATATTCCTTATGTTTTTATTACGGAAATGGAATGAAGTTATTCGTATTAGCTGTAAAAGGGTTGTGTAATCCTCATAAGAGTATGAATTACAAAAATCGTGTCCCTTAAAAAAAGATCACACAATTTTTTAAACCTAAAGTAATTCTGGAGCTGTCAACTCCTTCGTCTTTTAAGAGAGATCATCACAATGAGGCGCTGCACTTATTGTGAAAATTTCATGGTCAACCTTTAAAATTAAAAAGGAAACCAAAATGAAAAAGAAGCAGACATCATCGAAGAAAATTCTATGCAGATAAGAGAAAGAAATAGTTCAGCGAAAAACATCACTTGATAAATAAACAACTGCAAAGGGAGGTCAAGCAAGGGAGAAGATAGCATTCCATCCGGCTAAATTGATTGCCAAACTCTTCAACAACTGTAACCTACATCTTGTGCTCTTCGGGCGGGAGGCGATGGAGGAGTGGGGAAGAGGAGGAGGGTAAGAAAGAAGAAGAAGAAGAAGAAGAAGAAGAAGAAGAAAGGGAGGGTAAATACGGGGAGGAGCTTTCGGTCTGATGGAGGCAATAGTATCGTGCAGTGGTGTAATCGCATGCAATAAGCATTGTGCACGAATGAATAATGCAAAGTTATTCATAAGGTACATTTGTTTTTCTCAATTAAAAGGGTGTCAAGAAAATGCTGATCAGAGCCTATATCTCTTTACAAGGAGCCTTACAAAACCACGTTCAGATGAAGGTTAAAAAAAACGAGAGGGAAAAAACTGACCAAGAATTGCCTCATTAGATTTCATTAATGATCTCATTGTGCAAAATGGTTATTACGCATACATTTCTTTTATACAATTGAAGAAAAACCTTGTGGTAACTATTTGACTCGCATATGTGATCAAGGGAAAAGTGGGAAAAGAATATCATTATTCTATTTTCTGTTTAACATGACTTGCAGCTGAATACGACAATGAGTTACGCAATTCGAGTACGAAATCTTTCATTTTTTTTTATTTATCTGGGAAGAAACCTACTATTATACTACTCCTTTCAAGGGTTACTGAGCATGTTAACATATTACAGCAATAAGTTAAAGAATTCTGAATGTATCAGCAAGTCTTTAAATATATAGCTCACAAAAGTGCAAGTTTAACGCTACATCCGCATGCAACTAAATGGTCCTTCGTAAAAAAAAAAAAAAAAAAAAAAAAAAGATAAATAAAAAAGTGGATTTGTTACCAAATTGCAAAGGTTAATAAAAATGGTCATTTCTTTTTGTCACAGCAGGACCCATACTTAAAATTTAATACAGAAGCCAAAACATGCAGTAGTCTGTCACTATCGAATCTTTAGAAAGAAAAGGAAATGTAACAAACTGGCTTTCTTGAGAGAGAGAGAGAGAGAGAGAGAGAGAGAGAGAGAGAGAGATCCTATTCATCCATCTGTGTATTTAGAACCTTCTATCGTTTACGAAACGTCTATTTGATTTAAAATCGAAGGGTATTCACTACTTCAATGTGCCTTTTTCGACGAGGCAAATTAGACACCACCAGCCCTTGTATCCACCGAGGATGAGGCTGTTAAACAACATCACCGAAGCCCCTTCCTTCCTTCCCATCGTTCACACATTTAGGCCTATGAAATTCCCTGCAGGAAGCTCATCCCACCATTCCCGTATCTACTCTCTCCTAAGTAGCGTAAAACACTCCATCACCGTCGCCGTGCTGACGAGCGGCCGCGACAAATTGGCCTGTCACGCGCGCGATATGATTTTATTGAATTTTAATAATGGCCGCGATCCCCCACGGCGCCCGTTATTGTTGTCAGCTGATCATGTGGCGGGAAATTATGCGCGCCAAAACGAGTGTTAAACGAGCGATGAACGACATGCGCATTACCTCCTGCTCACTTCGTGGTCAGCCTCTCTTCCCCCCTGACCAACTTTCCTTGGCTTCATTGTTCCTGCTTTGCATAATGTATTCTGGTGGTCAGTAGTCGAGCTGCCTAGATCGATATCGTTACTCGGCCTTACTGTCGGATGGATTTTGCCGCTATTATTATAAGTGCAGTTTTATTATTATTCAGAAGCGTGTATTTTCTCCTCGAACAAAAGCAACCTCTTCGGAAAATATAACGTCCTTTTATGCAATAAACAAAATATTGGAATAAATAATCTTGATATTGTAGGAAGCAGAAGCAGAAAGGTAACACAGCACATCTATAACAATATCAGGAAGAAGCTAAATATTTAGAGCAAGGAACATAAAATATTTGACGATGGTGAATGCCAAATGACGACCTATATGGTAAGTAACACGCACTACCATAAATGAAGAGATCCAGACAAGCAAACTCTTGGTCCCAATATTTATTTGTTTTTCTTTTTATGATAAAAAAAGGCCACAAATGCCTGTAACATGTGGTGTTGAGCTCAACATCTGTTCCACTAAATGAAGGCCAATAAAACCTAGCCTCCAGCCAGCATTAGATAGGCTAATATATGTATTTTATCTCAGTACTGCGAAATACAAAACTTAGCAGTTGAAGGAAGCATGGAATCTCTCAAAACTCATGCTTTATGATTAAATACAATATGGCTTCACACAGCGAATCGTGGAGTGAATTCATGGGCCATGACCAGCCAAATGAACACTACTGACCACAACTAGATGTGACTTAATTTTGCGTTATATGAGAGGTTTGAGAGCGGACAAATGAGATTATCATTACGTGTAACAACTACTTGCTCATTAGCCTACCGTTCTTAACGGTCATAGACTATGTAACGATTAAAACATCAAACGTATTTACGGAAAAAAATCTATAAAGGATAGTTCTCTAGACTCACTAAAGGGCTATCAGTAACAATTCACAGCTGGTGCGTAATTATATAAATGACAGAATTCGAAAACCTGAAGGACATTTAAAAATGTCTTATAATCAAAGAATATCAGTTTGGACTTGAATCCATATCAAGATTGCTACGGAAAACACTTAAAATACCAAGAAGAAAAAGTACTGAATGTTGCTTGTCCGCATTTAGAATAGCAAGGGTCAAATGTGAGGGCATGAGGCATCTATATAAGAGCTCAGAATCGTTACCATTTATAAGGAATGGTAATCGAAAACTATCATTCAATAAAGCAAAGTGGATCAAGTAAGTCTAGACGTCCTATCTTGATATACACACATTACCGGCGAGTCACTTTCACACAAACTTCAACTGGGAAACTCCCCATCATGGAAATTAAATTGTTTCTCCAAAGGAAAAATCATAAACACCCTGCTTAGTCACAGAATACGTGTAAATGAGAGAGAGAAGAAAATACAAAACAATCTTACGATGAGAAATTAATTGGAACCAAATTTGTTCAACAGCTGTGTCAACACTGCTAACTTCTCTACTTCATTCTCCCTCTTCCTCAAATGCACCTCCCTACCTCTCTCATTCTTGGTTTGTTTCAGTGAACGTTTATTCAGCATTTCCTTTCCATTGCAGGATACGTACTGAGATTGGTTTTGGTTTCCAACATCATTATTGATGCCCTGAACTTCATCTAACAAAAACAAGTCTATAATCTCTGTCTTAATGTTTCAGTGTATATATATATGTGTGTGTGTGTGTGTGTGTGTGTGTGTACATGTGTGTTTGTATTACAGTGTCTGAGTGAGAGAAAGAGAAAACGAGCAAGATTGTTAACGAGGCCCTCCGTTGATATATTTCTACTTTCTTATTGTGATTACAAGTATCAACTTTTATCTCTGTTACTATCAGAAAGAAAATTAAATATCGCCGACCTAATTACAGGGTCTTTGCCAATATCATGACTCACAAAATAAAATCTCTTGATATTCAATCCTTTGTCATTACGTAGCCTCAGTGTTTCATTCCCCTTCCATTTTTTCTTTCATTTATTTCCTTGCCCCCAAAAAGTTTCCCCTCAACTGCCCCTCAATGCGCAATGCCCTCACACGCACTTCACCACATTAGCAGCCAACTGACCCTCCTTTATTTTTCCTTTTTAGGCGGCCGGTTTCCCGTCAGTTAACTCTTTTCACGCCATAATCCCCGAAAAAATCGCTTCTTTCCACGCTATAACTCGCCGCTTGCGTCTTCTGTCTCCCTGGCGCGATTCTCTCGGCTCCCGCTTTCACCAATCGAAGACAAGATGCGACTTGAAACTGCTGCTGCCTCTTCGTCTTCGCTGGCTCTGTTAAGATTTAATTACATGATTTTTTTTTTTTTTTTTTTTTTTAAGGCTTAGTAGTGGCCGCTGCTTGACGTAATGTGAAAGTATGGGTTTATTTTTAAAGCCCATTCCTGTATTTAAATTGAAGTTATACAAATTTTTTTGGATTTTGGTTAATATTCTACCTTGACTTACAGATGCTAATGGCGAACCCATATACATAAAATGCTGAGGCAGATATGGAATAGAGCACCTCAGTGGCGTGATCGGAATGGTCCTCGGTGTCCGCGAGTTCGATTCTCGGGCATTCCACTGAGGGGTTAGAGATGTGAATTTCTGGTGATAGAAGTTCACTCTCGACGTGGTTCGGAAGTCACGTAAAGCCGTTGGTCCCGTTGGTGAATAACCACTGGTTCCATGCAACGTAAAAACACCATACAAACAAACAGATATGGAATATTTTATCAGCATAATAAAACAAAATGTTAACTGTCTATATCCGTTGCAAAGGGAAATATGTCGCACTCCTTCAATATAAATTACTAACAAACTGCAATAATGTTGTTTAATAAAAACTAAAAAAAAGATTGGAATAGTAGCAAATATGTTAAAAAAAACCCACGAGTATTTGGAGATGGTGGGGTCATGCGGAAAGAATGGACGACGATAAATTGGTGAAAGTGTAATTCAGAAGGAGGGAGTGGAAGGGGGAAATAAAAAACCACTGGATTAGATGGAGTGAAAGAGCTATTGGAAAGCAAGGGTTTCAATATCCAGGAAGTATGAGAATGGTGATTAGTGCGTGCGTATGGGTGTGTGCGGGCTCGTGCATGGGGATGGGGATGGGGTAGGGTGGGAGAAGTTCAGGATGCTGCTATGCCTCCGGTGTAGGTCTTTGAAGGAGCAAATACTGTGGAAGTCTGAATTCACGTGGGTTCATCCACGAATCAGCACTTATAATGTAAATATGGCAGTATCTGTTGACCTATTTTTCTCTCTGGACTCTTATAATGTTAGGGAAACAATCTAATGTTGATCACACTCTATTATACACACACACACACACACAAACATACACACACACATACACATATATCACAGCTCCCCCGAAATAAAAATCAGTAAATGTTTCCATTTTTTCCAGCAAACCGATTTTGGAATTCCAGCCTTAATTGCAAGATATTACCTAATGTTGATGCCTGAACGTGAGTCCACATTTCAATGAAACAGATGAGGCTATTTTTCTTAATACTGGAATCTGTGGTCTTGCAGGGAGGGAAATACGGCATTCATTCAACTGACACTTAATTCAAGATTTTGAAGGAAATAAGATAAAGGGACAGGGGAGTATTTTAGAGGGAGGAGATTCAAAGATATGAAATTTGGTAAAACAATCGCAATAACTTTATGGAGGTAAGGACAGAGAGAGAGAGAGAGAGAGAGAGAGAGAGAGAGAGAGAGAGAGAGAGAGAGCTCAACTGACATTTTCCTTGATAATTTTATTATGGTTGGTCATGCTTATCATTTCAATACCATTATTAATCTGTTTGGTAACATTATAACTTATTTCATTGCTTTTTGTTCAAGTCACTTCTACTGCTTCTCTTACTGTTAGTGATTTAGATAACCTTCCATTGCTATTTTAGTCTCGCATTAAATCTAAATGGTATTTCACCCAAGCTTTTTTAAAATAAAGTTCATATGTATCTGATTGGGATTATACAAGAAGTACGCATTTAGCCAAATCCCAAATTACTATTAACACAAGGCGACGCCCCATGGGTTACAATATTTATTGGAAACCCAACATAAACCACCGTAGATCAATATTAGTTATTATTATTCCTCGGAAGCTCGAGTTTTCGTACTTTTTTAACTTAACTCTGTCCACCTATTGCTGTTGATAACACAACATTTAATCTTCTTCCCCTTTTTCCAGTGGTTTCCTCTTTTTTTATCTCTCACTGAATCTTTCCATTTGAGTTTTAGATATACTTTAGCTGATGCTTCTTCTTTTGTCTTATATGATTTTGGAGGTATATCTGAAAAGACTACCTTAATATTAGTCAAGCGTATTACCCTCAATGCAGCTGCTCTGCACTTTTCTCTAGCTGCCCTTCCATCAAACCCTCTAATCCGCTCTGCACTTTTCTCTAGCTGCCTCTATCAAATCCTCTAATCTGCTCTGTATCATGAAATCCAACCTCTCCTTGCCTTCATAACGATGATGCTCAAACCTCTTTAAAATCCTTCTGAAGAAATTACATAAATCATGTAGTCAAATCTGCTTGGCCAAACAGTTTTATTCTGAAGTAAAACTGGTAAAAGAAAGTGTTTGTATGGAAATAGTTTTGTTTCGGTTTGGATAAGCTACCTATAAATTGTCTTTCTTGCCTGAAGTGGAGAACCCAATTTTATTTCTTGTCATGATCTCTTAGTGATTTTTTTTATCTATTGCGAGGTGGTTTATTGGCCCATTATTGTGAGTGCCTCATTACTGGTAGTCAGTGTTTTTTTGGTAATGATCGGTGAAGCTACAACGTCATTTGTAATGTTTTATAAGTCCTACTCTCTAAGAAACTCATTTACTCTTAAGATGTGCTCAAGTATATCTTAGTTTTACCAGATCACTGGACCAATTAACCGCTCTCCTAGGGCTGGCCCGAAGGAGTAGATAACTAGCCTTTATTTTTACGCTCGAATTTCCAGACTACTCATGTCAAAATTTGAACAGAAACTCCCTACCTATTAATAAAATGGTAACACTTTTCTGATGAAGATCGCACGCAAAAATATTTCATCAACACCTTTACATTTATGTTTTCAAATTTCTCTATCATATACACTATGCGTTAACTGTTAGTGACATTAACACTCATGCCGGGACTCATGCCACATGTTGCAGCAGAATATTCTGGCAATAAATCCAACACCAGCAATCACTGTGAAAACAACGTCGTCTCAAAAACAAGGAAAACCTACCTCCCTCCCCTCAAACCGCCATTATAACACCCACCTCGGCAATCAGGCGCCATTTTAAAAACTGCCTCATTAGCAGTCAAACAAGGATGTAGGGAAAAGGATACGTCGGTGGCAATCGCTCCCGCCCCCATGTGACGTTGATAGCGTAACCCGATCAACAAGAAACAAACCCCCCAGGAAAACCGCTTTAACCCTTTAACCCTTTTTTTTTTTTTCCTTTTTTTTTTTTTTTTCAACGTCCTCCCTTTCCCCAGACCTCTAAAACGACTCTCTCCCGTTCCCCTCGCCACCCCCCATCGCTTCGTTTTTTTCTCCCTTCCTTTTTTTTATCAGCCTCTATTAGCATCAATTACGCCTGGTTGATCACTCTTCATTCCATCGCCACCCCCTCCCCACGGACGTCCTCCCCCCCTCGCTCTCCCTGAGGAATAATAACCCTTTTCTACTTCCCTTCTTCTCTCTTCTCTCCCTCCCAGTCCCCCTACAATCCCTCCACCCTTCACGTGGCGGACACCCGACAATTGGCCAGTAATTGCTTGTTAAGACCCACACAACTACTTAACCCTTTGATAGGCTTCGCTCGCGGATCGGGGGTAGGGGGGTGGGTGGGGCGGGGTAACAGATTACTCACTTTTCCCCTCGGTAAAAGGATACGGATGAAAAAAAAAAAAAAATTGAGGATAATAAAGTCATTTCTGCGCCTCCATTACCAGGCGCTGATGGAGGATTATTCGTAATTTTACATCGTGAAAAACATATCGTTCGTCCGAAAATGATTTCTGATCAACTGTCAAGACGGTTCAAGGAACTCTGAAGCAATGGACATCGAAATACACACACACACACACACACACACTATATAATAAATGTATCTATGAAATAAGTTTAAGATGAATGTATGCGTTTTTCTACCTCACTCAAAAATCGGCAAATAGGATTTAATGAAAGAATCAGCAAATTCATCCCACAGTTGCAAAGCACCAGGTTTTCTGTTGCATTAAATGTCATTGGAGCAGAAAAACGAACAGTTAGTTCTTGGGGCAAATAATGAAGAAGAGTTAATTCTGGGGAAACCAATATTTAATAAGAATAAATGAAATTTAAGTAAAATAATGAAGCGAGATAATATTTAGGGATAAAAGCAACGCGTTTAGTTGATATCCGGGAGTGAAACTGAAGAAACGTAACGGTATCTTTACTCCAACTTATACCAGATAACATAACGATCACAGAAGCTTTTAAAACGAAATAATGGTACCAGAAGCAATTATTACAGTAGGACCACTAAATTAGAAGGTAAAAAAATATTTCACAGTAGAACCACTAAATCAGAAGGGAAAAAAATATTTCACAGTAGAACCACTAAATCAGAAAGGAAAAAAATATTTCACAGTAGAACCACTAAATCAGAAAGGAAAAAATGTTTCACAGTAGAACCACTAAATCAGAAAGGAAAAAAATATTTCACAGTAGAACCACTAAATCAGAAGGAAAAAAAATTCACAGTGAAACCAATAAATCAGAAGGTAAAAAAAAAAGTCAATAACTTTCTGGTTAACAATGAAGTAACAGCACCAAGTTCTAACAATGAACGTAGCTGAGGGTGACAATATGGATATGCAATAACACCAACGTCAGTAATGAAGTGACATTATCAGAAGCTTTTTGATGACATCAAAGATCACTTTTAAAACGGCTTTTCATTCGAGAAGTAAGTGAAAAAAAAGCAGCAACAATGCTGCCATTTCAGAATTCCTTTTCCTATAACGCTTTTTCTTATAATTTTGAAGGTATACGTCCAAAGATTCATTGAAATCTCTATCATGACAATCCTCATGACTTGAAGCATGAAGATTTCGGTAAGCAAACGAGTAACATTAGTAAGAATCCATCAGTAACAGCAAAGACAACAAAAGAAGACTTTCTAAAATGAAAACAGAGGCAATAATATTAATCAATAAAAACTTAATAACATGTCATAATAAATGTAAAATGACAACTAAGATAACGATAACAGTCATGGAGGCAGAGAACGTGATGGATCGTTCCTTTTTTCACTGAAGATGTGCTTTGAAAGACTTCGGTTTTCGTTTAAACTTTATTACAATTGCTTTTGTCTATATGAAATTGCCAATATTACGAGAATGAAGTATGAATATAAAAATTAGCTACTAACACGATCATTAGGCTGCCACTCTCTCCTCCAAGAGAATAACTTAAAAAACATAAGGCTAACTTTACAGATGAACATTTAAATATTCTATACTAATGAAGTTGAGCCCCTTCATTTTTATTGCTTAGTTCTCTTAAATAAGGGAACTGGGTCGCCAGTCATTTGGCATTTTCACAGGAAATACTATAAAGGTTAAGACCTCTTAAGACTATAGCAGAGAATTTGTAAATGGCTTCATATACTCTTGAACAATAATGCAAAATCCTTTTATTTTCATCCAAATATTGATTTAATTCAAAAGTAAATGAGCTTGACATAACCAGACGGCGTTTTTGAAGGATAAACACAATGAAAAATGGACTACAGTCATAAACATAGATGAATGATGGGAGAACTTGCCGCACCGTTTGTGTACACGCGAAGTAAAAGATTAGTTATTACTTTACAAGTGTGATATGACACGCTACCCTTGGCAGCAGGCTCTGATCATTTTCTTAATTGCAACGAGTTTCCTTCGAGTTTTGTTTCATTATGAAATGTTTCCCTGGATTTGATGTCGGTGACTTGAAATTGTACATATTTTAGTACAGTCTTAAAGTGCTCGCATAATCTACCTATACCTTTGCTACCTATTTGCTTTTTAATTGTTATTATCTTATTTGCACCACAACATATTTATCCCACTTCTCATGTCTGTTTACACATACATGGGCCTATGAAAACTGTGACATTTCTGGATGTCCCAGTGGTGTTATGCACAATGAAATCCTATTGATGCTACTGCTAACAAAAAAAAAAAAATAAAAAATAAAGAGAGCGTGAATAATTCTTCAATTACTGGAAATCTGAAGGACAATGACAAAACGTCTCTAAAGTCGAGTAACTTTTAATTCATAGTCATCTAATATAAACAAGACTTAGTCATCTTGACACGCCACTTTTAACAGTTTAATGAAAGTGAGTCCGGATATATTTTCAAATTCAATTTCATAAAATCTTATTTCCCAACCCCCATGAAAATCCACATAAAAAAATAAACAGAGTGAGAAGTAAATGTAATTTGAAATTATTAGGAAAACAAGTGTCTGTTCTATCTAGAAAGGAAATGAATCAGATACGTCTCAACAGAATGACACAAGGATGAAGGAAAATGATAACGAGCGTTTGGCGGCTGACGGAATAGGATGGAGTGCGTGCCACGATAATATATGTAATCCATCTTCACATGAGTGGATGGGACAAGGTCATTAAAGACGAATGACAGCATACCTTCCAAAGACAGATGTATCACCATAACTTGTGAGCTTGCTAAGGTCCTCTTAAAAGTCCTCTTAAGCTTCTCCGAACTCCAACATTGGGGATGATCATACACGAAGCCATAATAGTGATTGGACACAAGGCTGTGATTTTCAAAATACCGGAGAAGGCGAGAACGGGACACTTTCTAGCAGTGTTTAAACATAATAGCTTAGGCCAAAGGCCAAGCACTGGGACCCATGAGGTCATTCAGCGCTGAAACGGAAATTGACATGAAAAGGTTTGAAAGGTATAACGGGAGGAAAACATCTCAGTTGCACTATGAATCAATTGTTAGGAGAGGGTAGAAAGTAAGACGGAAGAAAGAGAATACGAAGAAGTAAAAGGAACGAAGGGGTTGGCAGATAAGGGCCGAAGGCACGCAGCAAAGAACCTTTTAAGTAATGCCTATAGTTCACTACAGGAGGTGCACTGACGGCACTATCCACCTACTGAATCTCTAACGGTGTTGGAAGCTGCACACGAATATGTTTTCAGGAATGATGATAAACATCAATGTTTAAAATTAGGGGGAAAAGGTGACAGCCTACCTCAATCATTTAATTATCCGATTTTCTGTCTAATACCTTTTCGTTACGTATCACTAACAGTATCTAACTTTTAAAAAAGAACAAAAACATTGTAATCCGCACCAAAATCAAGGGAAGAACCAAGTGAAAGAAAACAAGAGCATTTCAGCCAGGGGTCAGAAAAACGACGTCCCCACTGCATGTTTATTAGGACAGCTAGCGGAGGCGACTGTTTACATTTTACGCGGCGCTGTGAAATATTATTGGAATCCCCCGGACGCAGAGAATAAGTTACCCTCATTTCATTACGCGCTCTCTAATTTCCGGGTGAACTTCCTGCAATTTACTGACTCAATTGCTTGAGGTGATGATAAAGAAATAACTTTTAGCTTGTGTTCATCACTGGTTTTGTGTTATTAAGATGTTTTGCTAATGTTGCCGTGACAACTTTGATGGGAAAGTAGCGTCTTCTATATTCTCGTCATGGAAGTGGCTTCGTTCATCTCTGCTATTAATCTGTTAGCCACTCGTCTGAAGACACCATAAGACTAGAAACAATTAACATTTTGGAATATGACACCTTATTTATGTATTATTTATGCAAATTATTTACACGGTTATCATTCGTATCATTATAATTGTAAATGAAGTCAGTACTATTAATGTACTTATTTATTTACTATTCGAAACTTCGGCAAAATAAATCGTTTATTTTTTTTATTTACCAATAACCATTACTCTAGCTATTACTGTTATCACCGTTATCAGTTTTATTAAATATATATATAGCATTATCAAATTAATGTACTATATTATTATCGAAGTTACCATTACCTACATTTTCCGAGATAATGACAGCAAAGTGTACTTTTAATCATCATTATCTGAAGGAACCTCTCTCACAACTGGGCCACTCCAAAGGCAATGACGCACATTAGCGTCACTTAACCGGTAATTGTAGAATTTCTATTAACATCCCTGTCACACTCCGGATTAAAGAGTGTGAATTATACCCCACAGTGCTTATTCGTTCTCTAAAACGACAAATTTACACGTCATGACACTAACGGTTACTCTGAGGTTTCCTACCTTTTCTCAAAGCCGAAATGCTTACTAACTGTTACCTAAATTGCTTTGTTGTTGTTTTACATTAAGCCAGCAACATGCTGGCACGGGCTCTTGCTCCAAGAGCATCCCGTAACTACTGCTTTGGCTGGACATAAAAATTACAGCAGCACTTGATTATTTATTGTAACAATGATAATAATGTGGTTGATTACATTAGTGACATTATTGTGTTGTTTCTACACTGACGATCTCTGTGTTTGTCCCTTAGCTGAAATAAAGATTATTATTATTATTATTATTATTATTATTATTATTATTATTATTATTATTTGTGTTGTTTCTACATTGTTGATTTCTGTATATGGCCATGACATGAAATAAAGAATATTATTATTATCATTATTATTATATAATTATAATAATTATTATTCTTATTATTATTATTAATAAGACCATATTCAGACTCATGTTACAACGATGAAACTCTTTGCCTAGTCCCCCAAAAATGGTAAAAAAATAAACAGGAATACAAATGATAAAAATAAAAATACAAGATAGCATCCTCCAACAAGTGTCATCCGTTCTTCTCTTAACAAGACCAACGGCGTAAAGAGTAAGAGAGAGAGAGAGAGAGAGAGAGAGAGAGAGAGAGAGAGAGAGGAGAGTAAAAAGAAAACGAAAAAAAGAAAGAAAGAAGACTTGTGTCAATATCTGGAGAGTGAACTTCACCAACAAACTTCACTTGACGGCGATACTGGAGTACTTTGGCAAGCAAAAGGGTGTCGGTGTGATGAAAAGAACACCGAGTCAACCCCCCCCCCCAGATGGGGAGAGGGGTGGGGGTTGGAGGGCGGCATAAAAGAAAAAGGAAGGAGGGATGGGGAGTAAGAAGATGCGGTTGGATACAAGAAGAAAGGAGAATGAGGGGAACAGAAAGTAAAGGATGGAGAAAGGGATAAACAGAACATAAAGTAGAAAAAAACATAAATTGAAGGAGTGAGAACAGGGTAAACAGAAAATAAAAGAGGGAGGAATAGAAAATAAAATAAAGAGTAGGACAGGACAGAATATAAAAGATGGAGACAATGTAGAAAATAAAGGAAGGAGAAAAGAGGGAACAGAAAATAAAGGAAGGAGAAAAGGAGGAACTGATAATACAAGAGAAACAGAAAATAACGGAAAGAGACGCGGGAACAGAAAATGACCAGAACCAGAAAATAAAGGAAAAGGAAAGGGAGAAACAGACAATAAAGGAGGGGAAAGGGAGAAACATAAAACAATTGCAGTGGAGAGGGAAGAGCAGAAAATAAAATGAGGAGAAAGGTAGGAACAAAAGATAAAAGGAAAACATGAGAAACAGAAAATGAAGGAAACAAGGAAAACATAAAATAACGGAAGGAGAAAGGGAGAAACAGATAATAAAAGAAGGAGAAAACGAGAAACAGAAAATAAAGGAAGAAGAAAGGGAGAAAGAGATGATAAAAGAAGGAGAAAACGATAAAGATAATGTAAGAAGGAGAAAGGGAGAAAAAGATACTAAAAGAAGGAGATAACGAAAAGAAGAAAATAAAGGAGAGCGAAAACCAAGCGAGAGGCACAAGATGAAATGAGGGTTATAGAAACGGGAAAGGTGCAGATGGAAGAGAGAGAGAGAGAGAGAGAGAGAGAGAGAGAGAGAGAGAGAGAGACGCTTACATGAAAGTAGGGAAAATATACGGATAGGTAGGAATAAGAATCAGATAAAAGAGGGAAGATAAAGTTAGGAGGGAAGATTAATAACACTGATAAAAAAACCAATAAGTGGAAGAAAAATACAAATGGACAGATAAATAACGGAAAACAGATGGACAAATATATCGATGGGACAGATAAAGATGTATATAGAAACAATAACGCATGGAAGAAGGGATAAATAAAAAAAAAAAAATAAAAAAAATATGAGAAATTACAGAAAGGGTAAGAAGCAGCAACAGGTGACTCAACATGGATGGAGGTGAGATAGAAAATTTGTAAAAGATAAAGATGGAATGAAGATATCATGGAAAAAACAAAAGAAAACGCAAGTGAAGATGAGGAAAAAGGGACAGAGAAGGATAAGAAGGAAAACAGTAGGAGAGATGCTAGGTTTAAAATGAGGAATGGAAAAAGTGATGATAACAGCAAAAGCTAGGAAGGCATATATATATATATATATATATATATATATATATATATATATATATATTATATTATAATAAATAAGTAGAAAAAAAAAATAAAGCGAAAAACAGTTGGGGAGAAATGAACTAGTTAATTGTTTCTGACAAAGAAAATTTAGGCTTGAAAATTCCTCATACATTTTATATTTATGTTCATCTTTCCATTTATTTTCCAAAGAAATAATAATTTCGCAAGAAAGGTGTACGAAAGAGTAATAAAAACATACATTATTGTCTTTCACCGCATTACTATCACCAGTAGAGCGGCCTAAAGGCGATAACTAGCGAAGCTTCAAGTTAAATCATCAAAGGGTTAACTATACTCTGTTTTTTTTCCATCTGTCCACCCGCCAGTGGTGTTTGCGTATGGTAACACTGCGTCCCGGGCTTTAGATAGTTACGCTATGTGTAAGCTTTAGGTAAATAAAAGGATATCTGGGTGTACATTGGCAACTGAAAAGTGTTTTAACAATTTACTGAATGCAAATTACAACCGTTAATATTCGAAATAGGGCATCATTATTATTGTTGAATGTAAGCTGAATGTAACTATCTAAAGCCCGGGACGCAGTGTTACCATATGCAAACACCGCCAGGCGAGTGGACAGATGGAAAAAAACCGAGTATAGGTATCTCAGAGCTCTCTGCTAAATAAACGTTATCGTTAACTGCATTTCAAATAGTCTTCCAACATCAAACTGCCAATAATATGACAAACAATACAATGCGAAATCATTCTTTATAGCGGAGGTGAGAAGACATAGTAAATTTAACTAGGCCTAGTGTTCGAGAGAGCTATAGACTTTGGTGCTGAAATAATTAATTTTGAGAAAATTATAATGCAATAATTAAAATAGCTAACGTGAATTTATATGTTAAAAATAAATCTTATACTGGATGAAATTTAAAGACGTAAGGTTTTATATGCCGAAAGAAATTTTCTTGTATCTTCAATACTTTTGGAGATATTAGCATTTGAATGCCGTTAGGGCCGGATCGGACCGCCAGAAATGAGGCCGTAATTATAAGATTATCATACATCCCGTCAAAAATGACAGAAACAAAAGAGGGTCTGGACGATACGTCCCGACCCCTATAGGGACGTTATTTACCATCCTAAAACTTGGACGAAGGGATCCTTCATTCTACATATTTATACAGGGACTAATGTCCCCGGGATAGAAAACGGGACTAGTTCTAAGCATGATTTTTGTTTAGCCCTAGAATACCGTTGTAAATCAGAGTTAAGTACAAAGAAAGGCATATGAATTCGTAATGCGTTTTATAGATAAATTTTGCTTTGTGAAAAATGACGGTATTGAATATTAAGACTTAACTGGCATCACAGTAATAATGGTCATTGATGGCCAAGCAAAGAAATTTGTAGGATAAAGAAAGTAGTTGACAGAGTACGATAACTATTTTGTTTCCTGAAGAATTAAGCTGCTATGGAAAGCGACATTTGTAATTGTGGAAAGAGAGAGAGAGAGAGAGAGAGAGAGAGAGAGAGAGAGAGAGAGAGAGAGAGAGAGAGAGATGAGGCGTTATATATAAGAAGCTGACAATGGATACAGTCGAATATAGAAGAGGAAACCAGATAAAATGATTTGGATGAAACAGGAAAAATGATGCAGCTGCTTTACACAAGGAATGGAGCATCTGTTTGAATAATAGAAAATGGAATCAAACACTTGGTGAGGAGGTAAAAGTGATGTTGTTGAGAGGTTCCTCTATCGACAAACATCGATATAAAAACTTGTTAGGGGTAGAAATGAACAAAAACGTTATAGGTAAATCAGAGGTTTACTCTCATGAATAAGTAACCGTAAGGTGTCTTTAATATCCATCTGAAAATGGTGCAATTGTATACACTTCGACGATAAGACTTTACATGATCTTTTTGAACTACGTGACTAAATTCCATCAAGAAAATATTGAAAGTGTGAAAGCTCTAAAGCTTTCATGAAAAATGACATCTACGCAGGCGAGTTTTTTTTTTTTTTTTAAAGCCAACTGTCTAACAGGAAGCTGATCTCTCCTTACGTAATTCATTCCGACGTCATTTGTCAAATCATACACTGAGAAGCTTAAAATAAATAAACCAACAAAAAACCAAGCGATGTCAACGACGGTGAATAAAACTGCTACCCATAAAACCAAAAATAAAAAAAGTTAGACTAGAAACTCGAATATAGCTCTGAACATAGAAAAATGTACATACAAAAAATCGTAAAAGTAAGAAGGTTTAGTCAGGTCTAGGAACGTCTGCTGAATAATCCAAAACTCCTCTGTTGAACTGGAAATTGGATTAGGTACTAACGGTTGGTCAACTGTGGTGGATTGCAGCTAAAGTACAGTATTATATGGGAACAGCAACTAACCTTCCCACAAATAAAAGATGACTTGCTTAGAACCAGACGTCTGCCTTTACTATGGAGCACCCATTTCTAAGACGAAAATACCTACAATATATATATATATATATATATATATATATATATATATATATATATATATATTATATATGCACATAATATAGTGCATATATATATTATGTATATATGTTTATATATATACATATATTAATTATATAGATATAAAAATATATATAGATATTATATTAAAATAATATTTATATATATATATCTATATATTATATAATATATATATATATATATATCATATATATATAGAGAGAGAGAGAGAGAGAGAGGAGAGAGAGAGAGAGAGAGGAGAGAGAGAGAGAGAGAGGAGTATGAAAAAGGTTGAACAAAAAGGATCACACAGAGCGAGTGGGGAAGCGATAAACAGCGGGGCCTGAATTTCCAAATGCGGGGAGGGAACAATTAGTGGAAAAAAATGTGTAAACCGGTTGTGAGAGGGGAGCCATTTTTCATGCCAGGGGTCGGAGGGTGACGGGCGGCTCGTGGCGCAGTTGAGGACCCGGATTACCAGGTCAAGTGAGACTCGTGTTTTCTTCTTCTTCTTCTTCTTTTCTTTTCCCCTCCACTCCCGGCTCTTTAAAATGGTATCTCGTCTCGACCTCTCTCTTTCACACTTACACACATACAAACATACGCATACAGATATATATAGATATATATATATATATATATATATATATATATATATATATATATATTATATAGCTTAGCAAACATAAATAAAACATGCGATAAGTAAAGACATCCACACTTTGTATATATATATATATATGTGTGTGTGTGTGTGTGTGTGTGTATAGTATATTATACATATATATATATATATATATATATATATATATATATATATATATATATATACATATATATATATACACACACACGTATATAGATACAATAGTTTATTTACTACAACACACTAAAACAAGTCGAGGGCCCCCTCACCTACATCCTCCTCAAACGACTTGTAATCAACGGTTGGCTTTTCTAAGTTTCCCCTTTTCCCCCCCTCGTTCCTTAAACACCCTCCACCCCCTCTCCCCTTATCTCCTCCCTACTTAAGTCCCGGAGCGTCCATCAGGGGCATCCTCCTCCTGTCTGTCACTACCGATAGCTTTCAACAGTCTGCCTCGAGTCTTCCCTTCAACGACCAAGGTTCACTTCTACACCTCAAAGTTCGAGTTCGATCCGCTGACTAAAGTTCAAGTTTCACTTCGATCTTACAGCTACACGGCGTTTGCGTTTCATTAAAGCGTTATTTCTTGTGCTCAACGGTCGAGTTTCACTTCAACTTTAGTTTGTTACACGATTGATTTCATTTGATTTTTAGTTTTGTTCACGCCTAAAGAACTTTGCATCGATTCGGACCACACGTAAAATTACATATAAACACAAATACACACCAGCAGGCATATCTCACTCAAATTATTAAATTTAATATTCTAATACGTAGATGGGTACTTTTATCTCTCTCTCTCTCTCTCTCTCTCTCTCTCTCTCTCTCTCTCTCTCTCTCTCTCTTTTGATTTTAATATAACGCCTATTGGGATTCAAAGAACGATCTAGTTTTGGTAATGCATGAGACAAACAGAACTTTCTTGTGTAGTAGTTTTTACTATTATTATTAATATAAACAATACCAAATTCTTTAGCATCCAAGTGCTGCTGCATTGTTTGTGAGGGAAGAGGAGTCTTGAGACATGAAGAATTCTATACTGTTATATCAATTAACTTAATAAACTAAACAGGGAAGCTTTTTTGTCTCCTACATAACGAATATTACTAACTGTATTTCATGGAATAATTACTCAAGGATGACTGATATGCCATGATTCGAAACTGATGGTGAAAAAAAAAACTAAATAAACCATATGGCAAACACCAACAATAAAGGACATTCCAAGAGTATTGCTGGAGAAATGCAGGTCCCTTACTTATCTCTGAGCAATACGTCTCCAATGGCATGATGAAATGAAGAAGACACTATTATAGCTCTTGCAAAAGTGAACCGTTCCAATTATTTTCTCCCGACGAAATGCATTTGTAAAAGATGGATGCTCCTGACCAAGATATTTCCAGTACAAAGATCATGGCCTTGGCCCAATCCACAAAGTCCCTAACTCTGATGACGTCTGCAAAGGTTACTTTATGTAACTCACTTGTAAAATGTAATGTCTCCATCACTGAGTTGAAAGTTGAGACTTATGTACAAAATCTATGGAATCTGGAGTCATAATGTCCCATTTTGCGATACTCCATGCAAATCAAAGTATGACAGACAGACCAACAGGAGTTGATAAGACGGAGAGACGTAAGGACAAACGGCAGGAATAAATATAATCCCTGTCTTTGTTGAATGGGACTAACAGCACACACAAAATTTGAAGAAGATGGCCGATTTCTGACATAGATGAAAAGTGACAGCAGAGAGCACTCAATGCTACAAACAAGACCTTGTAGCATATTAACCAAGGGAGAAAAAATTTCCTTAGCTGAAAATAACGAAAATGCCTTAATGAAATAGGACGGTGTCGCAAACGGAAGCAAGAATAAATTATAGGTCTCTATTCTTTTCATGAATTAATTACAGGAAAAAAATGATCCCAATATGTAAATGTTTATATTTACTCAGTAAAGCAAAACCTCTTTCCGTGACCTCAATTGCTACTCATATTGAAATACATATGTAACTTTGTATAAGTGTTAGGTTATGGTGGACAAAAATCCTCGTATAAGGAGTAAAATACCTCTTCTGAAAGCAAACTGGCTTCTTATAAAAAGGCTAGCATGAAATGGCCAATAATTTCAGGATGAAATTACATACAATAATTATTTTATGAACAAATTACCATAGACGATAAAAGTCTTTCTAAGATAAATGGAAACTGTTTTTACAGGATTACACCAAGCTTTAGTGTAATTGACTTTTAGCGTAAAACCGCCTTTCTAAGATTAAAGAAGTTCCAGGGAATAAACAAGCAAGTAGAAGTAGAGGAAGATTAAACCGCTTTATTTTCATTTATGCACTGTTATAAATAAAAAATAACCATTTTGCAATTGTTAATGCTTCCTTCCATCAATAATGAGAGAAATGTTTCTTAGGTACTAAGCTTTTTCGATCGTCGTCGTTGGATACAATCACGCACATTATCTATCTGTCTGTTTATATATAATATATATATATATAGTATATATAATTATATATATATATATATAATCAATATATGTCATATAAATATATATCTATATATATATATTATATATTATATATATATGAAAATATATCAATTTGGGAGGTAAAGTGAATTAGATATTAAAGGACATTTGTAGCTTGAATTGTATATATATATATATATATATATTATATATATATATATATATATATATATATATACAGTAAGAATGTGGCGCAGATCAATGTCTTGTTCTTCCTGGTGAAACTACCAGCCGTTAGTACTTCTCTAATTAAAATGTGCCTTTTCTCTCTCTCTCTCTCTCTCTCTCTCTCTCTCTCTCTCTCTCTTGCTTTCCTGGAATACATCTCCATCGCGAAAATTTAGATTCTACGCTTCATTTTCAATTCTCTCTCTCTCTCTCTCTCTCTCTCTCTCTCTCTCTCTCTCATATGTCAAGTTGCTCTCCTGGAATACATCTCTATCAGGAAATTTAGATTCTTCACTAGTTTTCCTATCTCTCTCTCTCTCTCATATTAAGCTGCTTCACTGGAATACATCTCCACCATGAAAATTTCGGTTCTTCGCTTCCAATTCTCTCTCTCTCTCTCTCTCTCTCTCTCTCTCTCTCTCTCTCTCTCTCTCTCTCATAAGCATTCCCATCCTAACAAAGAACTCGAGCTTAGAATCATTTCTAACCTTTTCAACCCTGGAAAAGAGGCCACTGTTTTACTATGTATTTTGGGTTGCTAGAATGGTAAGACGAATTGTGTAACTTAAGAGCGACCAGTTACCCGTTTACGAACTTTATTAGAGAAAATGAATATTTACACATATTCCTAAATGCTGTTTAACCATAAATCAAATGTCCCAAAACAAAAATTGAATTCGCATTGCAGGATGAAATACATCTATGGCGTATATTTCTGCATGAATTTATATTTACTAATTGTAATTATTAAAGATACTTACGCCAGTTATGAACATATTTAAAATGTGTAAATAATTAACATTTCAAAACTTAGTTCCACTATCAACATCCCTTGACATAAAAAAAATCGCCTCGCAGACAAAAAAAAAAAAAAAAAAAAAATAGTGCACAAATAGCACAGAATCAAGCTAACTCATTATCTCTTGACGTCACATTTATAGAATAAATGGTTCCTAATTAGGGGCCAATAAAAAAAAGTCGAGGGGAGAAGATGCTCAGACTTCACGCTTACACTTCCGTATGTGAGGGAAAATTCCGAGGGGAAAAAAAGCAATATAAAAAAAAGGTTACGTCTATTGGACTCAAAAAATTAAAAGGGCGACTCCCAGGTGTTTTCGGCTTTTTGATAAGAAAACTCGTGAAATGAAATTTATGTGGGAAAGTTACGCGGGAGAGGGTGTCGAGCGGGACACGAAAATGACTAAGGAGGAAAAGATGGCAGGATAAATAAAGATGATTAGAAGGGGAGATAGGAAACGCCAGAGGGATATAAAACGAAAAAGAAAAAGAAAAATGAACCGAGTTGAGATGGGTAACGAGGGAATGTCGCTTTACATAAATAATGAAACAAGCGAAAAAAAAGAAAAAGGAAAAATTCATAATAAACAACAGAGAATTTAAAATAATACAAAATATTACAGAAAATATTAGACACAAAAAGTAACACTAAATCTAATTTCCAAACAATTGTAAATATTTCGTGAGAAATAATTGTATAGGTGCTTACATAGACATTTTTGAATAGACGAAATTGCATTTCACATCAGTGCATAATTGGTTCAAACCTACCAATAAAATTGATTGTATACAAAATAGAGGAAAACGTCTTGGTAAATACATCCAGTACCAAAAAGGGCCATTGAAATATTTCAAAAGAATACACTGCTGATAAAATACTACAAAACTAACGAGATAATACTAATCTTAACGACAATGATAAAGTTTGTGTCTATTATTATTATTTTATTAAAATTACTTCTACTGTATTTACTTCTACCAGGAGTAAAATTTCTAGTAGAATAACAAATCTTAATTTAGATAAAAATGAAAGTTAAAAAATATACAGAGAAAATTGCTTAAGGGTAAGAAAAAATATTGTCCATCATCCAAAAATTTTACAAAAATTACTTATAGGTTTATAAACTAGAGAGAGAGAGAGAGAGAGAGAGAGAGAGAGAGAGAGAGAGAGAGAGAGCACACCAATATATCTCATTTAAAAGGGGCGTAAGATGTGCTCCTTTAAAAGTGCCAACGACTTGTACTTCATGCTTATCTCAGTACTCATGGGAAAATGTGTGCGAGAGAGAGAGAGAGAGAGAGAGAGAGAGAGAGACAGGTGGGGGCGGGGATGGGGGTGGATGGGGTAGAGGAACAGAGCGAGACATAGTTGACAAGGGGAGAGATAAGGAAGAGATATACGTGGGAAGCCGAGAGACTTCACTATGAAAGGGACAAGCAACGGAAAAAAAAAAAAAAAAAAAAAAAACAGCAAATGGGATTTCGCGATAAAAGCTTCTGACGGAGGTTTTAGCGATGATCCTTAATGAGATATATTTTAACGATCAAGCTTTGTATAGACCTGTATCACTACAGTTCATGTGCTTTTCATTTCTTTAAAAAGTTGACCGGCCAAATCCATATGGTAATCAAATATATAAAAAAAATAAGTGCATTCTTTTCAGTAAGGCATATTTTACAATTTTGAACAATGAAGTCAGTGCCTGCCATCAGTCAATGTTCAAGAACAAAATTTGCAAGTCTGATTTCGAATGCACTGTGTATGTGATGACGCAATAATGTTTGGTAAGATTTCTTTGGCATACCATAAAGCATTATCTTGACATCTCTTTATGTATTATTATTATTATAATTAATACTTCTTTTAGATAACGTTCAGTGCAAGATTTCTGCTGGTTGTTAACTGATAAAGTCAGTGTTGTATGCTACCTATAATGCCTAATCTGAATTTTCTTTGAGATCTATGTTTGTAATTATTTGTCAACTTTAATGCATTTGCTGATGAACTCAGATAGCCAACAACAACATTACTGTAAACAATACGATAAATCCACCGGGAAAAAATATCCCTGTTGATATATCTTTATATTAAGAGTATCTATTCACAATTTTTGGTGGTAAAATTTCAAATTAAATTGCGAAGATCGTTAAAGGTTTTAGTCAGAATAACTGCTTTGCTCTGTTCTGTCTTGTTTTAGATCTGAAGAGTTTCACAGTGCTTCAGAGATCAAGCTATATGCACATTGTAAGGGACGAAATTTCGGAGATAAAAAATACGAGCGACTGAGCGACATATAGCCTACAATTGTTTCCGCCATACGAGTATATAAAATGGAAAGTCTATCCTAAAAAACTGAGTTTGAATAGTTTTTTTAACTATCTAATATTCACCTGTAGCTTATGCTTTTTTTATTTAATTAACAAGCAACCTTTTCAGGCCGTTTCGGTTCTCGACTGGACCTGGACGAACAAGATAATGGCTGCCGACTTCTCGGGAGGTTGACTTACACGCCACGATCCTTCCCGCTCCCAACCCCATCCCTATCTCACAGGAAGAGTAGGGTCGTGTGCTAATGAAAATAAAAAAAATATGTACATTGAGGCAAATTAGCTTATAGGCTTTTCCACATGATAGTACAATATTGCTTGCTTTATAGACTCGTATTTCATAAAAATAATTTTATAAACAAACAGAAACCAGCAATAATGTGGATATAAAATTTTTAGGATTAACAAATGGTCGGTTCCCAATCGTCTTAATCTTCAAGCAACTACTCTTCGTCTTCTTCGATATCGATTTACTGGGTTTCCTCTTCAACTGTTCTGGGGTATACTGCGACAAATCATTAGGGACTTCCCACGTGGTCTCTCTCTTTCTTTTTTGTTATAATATATATATATATATATATATATATATATATATATATATATGTATATATATCATCAGTAAAGTAAATTCCTGAATTATGCAAACAATCTAAAGCCACCGAAGTATATATGTATCTCTCTCTCTCTCTCCTTATATATATATATATATATATATATATATATATATTATATATATATATATATATATACATATATTATAAATATATATCATATAATATATTAAATATATATAGACATAGTATCTTAAATATATATATTATTATTTAATAGATATATATATTATATATATAGTTATAGATATATATATATATCTATATTTATAGTCTCATGACTACGGTCGATGAAAACTGAATGGAATCACTTGAAAATATAAGATAACTCATGTCATTGCCACAACTTCCTCTCTCTCTCTCTCTCTCTCTCTCTCTCTCTCTCTTTCTTTTCTCTCTCATTTAACTTGTTTTATTTTTTCGCGTTTATTTATTAATAGCATTACTACAAGCCTAACTGCAACCCTATATTGAAAATCGGAACTCTAGAAAACCATGGGGGCCTCAATTACGGATAAAGGAACTGACAATGAAAGAGGAAATAAAAAAAATAACAGAAAGGGAAATAAGATGGATAATGAATTAAAATATTAAGTGAGTCACACGTCAGTCTTTTCATCCCTGGAACCATCTCAAGTTCCAATGATCCAACTAAATGATTAAGAAGTTCATTTGGAAATTTAGTAAAAACAGAGATAATACCTCACACAAGAATATACCGTCTATTTTCATTAAGGTTTCTTACATTTATTCTACAAATAGCCGGCTTGACGAAAATACTTTCGGATCAAGTTTGAACATCATAAAGTTCCAATGATTCAACTACATGATTAGAGGTTCATTTCACCATTTTGTAAAGACAGCAATAACACTCCTACAACGCTGAGTAGTATTAAACCTCACATACGAAAATGCCCTATTTTCATTAAAGTTTCTTCTATCTGTTCTGCTAATTTGCCTTTTATTTCATATTCCATCGATTCTGCTAATTTGCTTATTATTTCCTCTTACTTCTATTCTGCTAATTTGCTTATTATTTCCTCTTACGTCTATTGTGCTAATTCGCCAATTATTTCCTCTTCCATCTATTCTGATAATTTGCTTATCATTCCCTCTTACCTCTATTCTGCTAACTCATCTATTACATCTTCTCCCATCTATTCTGCAAATTCGCCTATTATTTCCTCTTCACTCTATTCTACTTATTCGCCTGTTATTTACTCTTCCATCTATTCTACTAATTCTATTATTTCCTCTTCCATCTATTCTACTAATTCTATTATTTCCTCTTCCATATATTCTGCCAATTCACCCAATATTCCCTCTTCCATCTACTCTGCTAATTAACTCATCATTTCCCCTTCGCGTCTCTTCTTCAGACTCCGTTTTTCTCCCATCTCGGTCCTCCTCCTCGAGCGGGGCATCATCATCTTCCGTGGGATGCCCAAACGTGAGGGGATGTAACGGAAGCTGTGGTCGAGAGGGGTCGTGCCGTGTGACTCCTACCCCTAACGAGGATGTTCCCCTCATTAATACCCAACCTCAAGACCCCGTCCCCCCCCCTCCCCCACAATCCCCTTCCACAGCCTAAGGACCCCCTCATTCATTCCTTCCTTCCTCCTTCCTCCTCTCCCCTATCCTCTCAATTCTGCATCTCACACTTCCCCTCTGCCGCAACGCCCACCATACAACTCGGGAGCCATGTCACCTCTTAAGAGAAATAATAATAATAATAACATTCCCTCCACTGGAGCCTGTGCAAGAAACACCAGCTAGTTTGCAGTAATAAGTGGTGCGGTTCACCAGCCTAAGGGAGTGATAGAAAACGATCAGGCAAAGATCCTCTGAGACTGTGGTATCAGAACAGATACGTGCCAATAGACCACACTTGACGCTGTTTGACAAAATCAAGAAGAAAGTATCAGTCAATGAAGTCGTTGTACCATGGGACATCAGAGTTGATGAGAAAGAAGAGGAAAAATTGATAAGTATCAAGACCTGAAAATAGAAATACGAAGGATATGAGAAATGCCAGTGGAAATTGTACCCATAATCATAGGGACACTAGGCACGACCCCAAGATCCCTGAAAAGGAACTGGGGATACCTAGATGCCGAAGTAGCTCCAGGACTCATGCAGAAGAGCGTGCAATTAGAAACAGCGCATATAGTGAGAAAAGCGCTGGAGTACTAAGGAGGCAGGATGCGACCCGGAACCCCATGCTATCAATACCACCCAGTCGAGTAGGATAACTGAGATAGAAAAAAATATTAATTATAATAATAATCAATGGTGCAATGTGTGTATGGAGTGTGACACGCTGTTGGTGAGCACCCAGTGATGGGGCAGTTTTCTGCATAGGGGGTTCATCTACCATTCAACAGTCTGTGTGATTAAAACAATGATCACTGTCTTCTTCTTTTTTTTTTTTAAGTTACCCTCTGGTAGAGAAAAGGCTTATACTGAGATAATTAATTAAGATAATTTGTACATATAACATTTAAATCCTTTGTATGCGTGTATTACAAATGTTCAACGGGTAATATATTCCAATTTTAACAATATACAGTTAAAAGCAAAACAACATACTCTGCTAATAATAATAATAATAATAATAATAATAATAATAATAATAATAATAATAACTGACATCATGGGGATCAGATGAATTGTAAATTCGTCTTTGTTTATCGTCTAAGGAAAATGAAAAAATTCACTGAACTTTCTGAAACCATTATTAAAGGAATTCAATTCTTCAACAATAACAATAATAACAGTAACAAAATTTGTTGATAAAAAGAACATTTATCAGCAAGTAAAAATCTCCAGAATATAAGTGACGTAATTATTATTAAATAAATCACTTTGGTCCATACAATTGAAACGAAAATACCGTATAATTGTATAATCCGTTAGTAAGTTTTGTGATATCATTGCATTAAACTGACAAGAACACAAATAAGTTGAAAAACAATAACAACAAAGCGTGATCCGGCCTCCAGCTTCCTCGAAGCACATGCTAAAATTTACAGTCAAATAGAGCCTTGTTTCACCAACGAAAATTAAACTAAATACGGTGTATTTTATTAGAAATAATTTTTCTGTGCTGTTTAACATGCCCATTATTTATTTTCTACATTTACATTCTAATAAATAAATGATAAATATCCTATACTATTATTCCTGTATCTTTAACTCAACGCCAAACGCCTTTTTCAGACCGTATTAGGCTTTTCCATACGGCTTTCCTACCGAACCCCCAACAAGAACAACAGCAGCAAGAACAACAGCAACAACACCAATGAAGTAGTGTAGGCTTACTTCCCGAGTAAGCAAAAAACAGAAGCATTACATACATGCTCAACCTATACTCTGTTTTTTCCATCTATCCATCCGCCTGTGGTGTTTTTGTATGGTAACACTGCGTCCCGGGCTTTAAATAGTTACGCTATGTGTAAGTTTTAGGTAAATAAAAGGATATCTGGGTGTACATTTGCAACTGAAAAGTGTTTTAATAATTTACTGTATGCGAATTACACCGTTAATATTCGAAATGGGATATTGTTATTATTGTTGAATGTAAGCTGAATGTAACTATCTAAAGCCCGGGACGCAGTGTTACCATACGCAAACACCACAGGCGGATGGACAGATGGAAAAAAACCCAGTATAATTACAGTAGTAATATTTCAGCTCCGCAATAAAAGACCGCACATCAAGTCCCGCGGTGTGCAATTCCATCAATATTAAAGGAATATAAAAATTATAAAATGAATGACAGAAGAATATTGGAATAATTATTATGTATTAGCCCTGTAAATTCTTGGAAAATAAATGAAATAAAACAGACAAAAAATGAGCATTAACCTTATGAACAGCAATGAGGAACTGAGGGTTCTAAACGATTTCTGCGGTTAGGGTGGACCGACCTGAATACGCAGTAAACTGACCTAATTGTTTGACACAAAACCTCGGAAATAACAAGACAACTATAAAATAGACACATAAAAACAATTCTTCATACTATGCCAATTACAAACTGGCAAAAAGAATGTCCTGGTCACTGTGGACTCCCTTCCCATCATCTAAACTTCCTACTAGCTCCGATGTTTCCTAAATTTCGTTTCAGAGGGGTATTGTTATCAATTACAGCGAACAGGGAATTTTGAATTTTTCCCTATATATACACTTACATAACATATATATGTCTATATATATATGTATACTGTATATTAATATTATATAATGTGTATACTGTACATTAATATTATTATAATGTATTATCTACATCTAATATAGATAGTATGTATATATCTATTATATATAATATATACATATAAATATATAATATATATATTAAATATATATCTATATATAGTATACAGTATAAATATAGATATATACTAAATATATATATATAAATTACTATATATATATATATAATATATATATATACTCTATATATATACATATAAATATATAATATATATATAAATATCTGTAATATATATATATATATATATATATATATATATATATATATCTAATAAAAGGACCCATAAAAAAACCAAATAGAGAAAAAAGACTATGTATGTATGTATGTATATATTTTACATACATAATACATAATACATACATACGACGCCAGTTGAATTTACTAAATTAAGCATGTGGTTGAGCAAACCACGTAACACAAACCACGTAACAACGATAGCATCGTCCGGAGGCGTTAAATTTCAGGGTAAGGTGTGCATTTACGTCGAAATAATTCCTTCTCGCTTCAGGAAGTTCCTGTATAGCGTTTCAGGAGAGAGATCGCAGTAACTGCATGCAGTAGAAAAGAAAGCAAAAGAGCCTCTAAAAACGTTTATTCAACCACAAGCAATTTCACACACCAACTCCATCAATTTGCACATTTTCTAAAGAGAAAGAGAGAACTACTGCGCAAGAATTTAATGCAATTGCATGCCAGAGTCGTAGGTCTTCCGTTTATACATTTATGTATGTATGCATGCATGTATGTATGTATGTATGTATGTATATATATATATATATATATATATATGTATATACTGTATGTATAGTATATATATATATATATATATATATATATATATATATACGTATATACATACATACTTACATATGTATACATACATACATATATATATATATATATATATATATATATATATATATAGTATATAAACAATCGTGTGAACTTAATAACTAAATAAATAAATAGCTACGCAATTCGTCGCTACAAAATTCCCCGAGTTCGAACCCCAGGGTCTGAGATGATAATCCGGAATGTGACTAAGCACGAAGTAAAAGATCGAATTAGTTTCGATGCGATTCAATCTCTTTTTATTGACTTTTGGATTCCATTAACGGCGTCGAATTAGACGGGGGCCCCTTTCCTTATAACATCAGAACTCCCTGACCTTATACAAGTGAAAGACTTTAATTAAATACTGTGCCCTTTTACCCACCAACAGACACGCGGGAGGAATGGTGTCACCACCATCATCGTCATTATCGCTGGTGATATTCCTCTATCAATGGCACTGTTATTTTAATTCGTTTATTTTTTTTTTATATAGCGATGACGGCGGTTGGTTTGTTCGTCACAGCTGATTCGGCACAAGGTAGGTATGTTACTTTGTTGCTGATTTGTTACGTTATATTGCGTTTTTGCTATTTCAATGTCGTTATTGTGTATTTGTTGTTTCAATATCGTTATTTTGTGTTTTTGTTTTTTTAATATCGTTATATTGTGTATTTGTTATTTCAATATCGTTATATTACGTTTTTGTTGTTTCAATATCGTTATATTACGTTTTTTTTGTTTCAATATCGTTATATTGTTTTTGTTGTTTCAATATCGTTATATTGTTTTTGTTGTTTCAATATCGTTATATTGTTTTTGTTGTTTCAATATCGTTATATCGTGTTTTTGTTGTTTCAATATCGTTATATTGTGTTTTGTTATTTTATTATCATTACATTGTGTTTTTGTTGTTTAGTTATCGTTATAAATTTTTATATTTTTTATCGTTATATTGTTTTTATGCTGTTTTGTGATCGTTATGTTTTATTGTTGCTTTGTTACTGTCATTCCTTTTTTTATTCTGTGATCGGTATAGTGTTCTTTTACTGTTTTGTTATCTTTATATTGTATTTACATATTTTTGTTATCGTTACATTGTATTTATATATTTTCGTTACCGTTATATTCTTGCCTCTTGGTAACGCTAAATTGTTTTATTCCTTTTTATTATCGCTGATTTTTTTTGTCATTTTGTTAGCGTTATATTGTTTTTTTTTTTTCTATCATGATATTGTTTTTTGTTATCGTTATTTTGCTTTTTTAATGTCGTTATATTGTTTTTTGTTTTGTTTTTGTTATAGTTATACTGTGATTTTGTTTGTTTGTTTTTTGTTGTCGTTATATTTCTGTTTGTTTGTTTTTGTTATCGTTATATTGTATTTTTGTTTGTTTGTTTTTTGTTATCGTTATATTGAGTTTTTGTTTGCTTTTTGTTACCTTTTTGTTTGTTTTTTGCCATCGTTATGTTGTATTTTTAATTATTTTTTGTTACCGTTATATTTTTTTCTGGTTTTTCTAATCGTCATATTGCTTTTTTGCTTTTATGATATCGTTATATTGTTTTATTATTTCAATATCACTTTTTTATCGTTATATTGCAATAATCTACAGCAGCAATATTATAGAAAGTATTAAAATACAGCGTACAAACTTCGTCGAAATTCAAGCCACGATAAATTATCAATTTTTGTCTAAGAACGAGGCAAAAAAAAAAAAAAAAAAAAAAAAAAACGGTGCCCTTAGAGACTCTCTGGTGCCAGAATCCGATATCCTTTGCCAAAGGGCGCGTCACTCCTTTTAAGGGGGCGGCATGCCATGGTTCCGGTCGCATAAAAAGGCAAAGGCGTGATGCGATGTAGGCCTAATGAGCACCATCGGCTGGAATGTGCTTGTCTTCTCCCTCCTTTCCTCTCTCCCTCCCTCCCTCTCTCCCTCCCTCACTTCCCCCCTCTTCGAATGGGATGGTGCTGATGCAGCCTTTTTCTTACTCGAAAAACCAACGTCAGTAAATTTGTCAAGGAAAATGACAATAAACTTTAAGTTCACCTAAAGCAAATGACATTAAACACTGCGTTGGTCTAAATGAAATTTAATGAAAATATTATTTACATTATATTGTTAAGTATTTAAAAATGCTCTTATAATTAAGGACATGCATCAAGGAAAATGACAATTATATTGTGTTGGTGTGTGTGTGTGTGTATGTGTGGGTGTGTGTGTGTGTGTGTGTTCCTTTCGTTATAAAAAATAAAAAATCTGTATACATATACATACACGTTACCTTTGTTTTTAAAAAAAATTCATGGAAATTTTTACTTATAACACATGCGAATGCCATGTATAAACAAAGAAATATACGTAGCTAAAATGAAGCATCCCAAAAATATTAAATTAAACAGCTTTCAAATTTATCGTTCCCTACTCAACCTCCCTTATGGTAGTCTAATTCACTTTTAATAAAAGTGTCTTGGACATATGCCTATCGGGAAAACGTGAAAATGTAAAAAAAAATCTATTAACAAGGGAGAGGTATTTTAAGCAAAATTTTTGAGTATTAAAGGGGCAGGGATAGATTTAAAAAAAAAAAAATGAAAAAAAAAGCTTCCCCTCCATTTTTTATATTCCCTAGAAGGCTTAACAGCACGCAGTCCCCCATTAATAAACTGGTTGCCGGGGCCTCCTTGGTCTAATAGCCATATCCGATTTGATATCTCTACAGCTGATTTACTCTGTAATTTGATCATATAATCTCTTGGACGCCGTATCATCAGTTGTAAACTGTTGAAAGCGTTAAATGAACGATATCGTGAGATATTTATCCGTGAAAAAAAAGCGGTAGGAAAATTAAAAATGAGAAAAAATTACCGAAACGAGAATCCGCGGCTTAAGCCATCACAAGAGAGAGAGAGAGAGAGAGAAGAGGCGCTCGTGCAGCCGTCACCTTCACTCCCCCCTCCCGCACTTCAAAACCAAACTAACCAGAGGACCAAGACCCCGATGACTCGAATCTCTGAACATTTCAGGCCCTGAAGCCTCTCTGCTTACCCTCAAGCACAAACAATCACTTCGCGAAGGTTCTCTTTCATCCGAAGGTTAACGGTTCACGGACGCGAACCCGTAGAACCGCAAGCTGGGGTTGGTTCTACGCGACAGGAAATGGGATGCGTGTTTAAAACGTGTCCCCTATTAGTGTGAATTTATTAAAAAACCGGAGGGGTCAGGAGCCCGCCAGGACGGGGGATAATGATTGCCACATGTCGCCAAGTTGTCCAACTGTGGTGCTGGAGTTTTAGCCTTTGTATGTTTTCTAACTGATGTGTCCTTATTCGTCTTTGACTTATTTTGAGCAATACTTTAAGGTGAATGGAAAAACTTGATGAAAGAACAGTCAAACAGCCGACTAGAAAAAATGTGAAGAATCAAAGTGTCTCTCTCTCTCTCTCTCTCTCTCTCTCTCTCTCTCTCTCTGTCTCTGCGAAAGAGACCACAACAAACATCTCATTCTTATCTCTCATTACGCAAACCCCCATCTTCCTCCCATCCATTAAGCCTTCAACTGTTGCTATGCTCCGTTTGCCCCGGGTGAGATGGATGGATGCTCCTCAGATGGGATGATCGCCCACTCAGAGAAGGAAAGAAGTTCGTACACTTATGCCCCATTATTTTTTATTTTCTATTTTTCATGCGAAACATGTTGAACGAAAGGCAGGCAAAATTGGTAGGAAATTTATTTTATGATTAAAAAAATAATAATAAAGCAGACATAGATAAATGATGCATACATATATACCAGTCAGCATTAAAGAAATAAAATATATAGTAAAAAATACACGGCTGTCGAAATAAATAAAGAAAAGCTCGAAGCATATTCAGCTTCTTCATTTATATGTCAAAATCTGTAGTAATATCAGTATTCCGGTAATACACGACAATTTTGTTACATGTGGGCATCTATCATCGTTGGGATGATAGATGACCTCCTTTTACATGGCACTCGAAACTAAATTCAACAAATACTTTGCAAAAAATAAGCAAATAATTATACTTTAAAATATAATCGACAATAAATGAACGAAAAGAACAGTCGCAATGGATTATAAAAATCTACTTTTAACTCATCGGTATATAAACTATTATTTCTCATGGATGACTACCATATTGGAGATCAGATGCCACACTGTTTCCAGATAATATCGAAACAATACAAAAGAAATATATTTTAGAGCAAATAACGCAAGAGTGATTGCCAATAACTTCTACTAAAAATAATAATAAACTCATAATCCTGTTAGAAAGTTTCACTTTAGTACAAGAACATACCAAACGCCATAATTAAATCAGGAGGGGGTGGACACCACAAGAAAGGAGGGAAGCCATGTGAAAGAAAGAAAGAAACACAGAAAGAAAGAAAGAATAAAACAATACAAATCTAAAAATTAAAATAACATAAAGTTGTTGCTGTTTTAGTAGGGTAGTGATTAATTTAAATTGTAAATGGAATATCATTCCTAATGTTCTTTTCGTACACACTCCTCCGGAATCATCGGAATATATTTTAAACCTCAGAAAATAGCAAAAAAAGCAAGGATATATTAACATTCACCTTTATTATGTGCTAAATAAAAAAATAAAAAATTAATTCGAACGTCATTATCACCAGCCTTCCAATACAGTGTAATAAGCAAAATACATTTTAAAATGGCTTACACAAAAATATTTACAGGAATAATTGCCAAATGTAAAATTAAAAGTCATTGACACTGCGAAGCGTATATTCTAATAGTGACTCTACTAAAGATATCGATATATTAACTTCTAAAATTCATAATTTATGATATATAACCTTTCACATAAGGATTGCCATACTACGATGATGAAGCAGAAACACCATGTAGAAGAATTATATGGGGAATGGCAGAGAGAGAGAGAGAGAGAGAGAGAGAGAGAGAGAGAGAGAGAGAGCTGACATGGGCTCACTTAAACTTAGATTAATCTCAATATCGTCGACTGCCTGCATGCGGGACGTGTGAGGGGGGAATTGTGGGTGAAGAAGGGAGGGAGGCAGGGAGGAGGAAGGGGAGAGAGAGAGAGAGAGAGAGAGAGAGAGAGAGAGAGAGAAGGGAATATGGGGTCTGTTATATACAGTTACGGCAAATGGGTTTGTGAGTAATAAAAATGCAAAATAGAAAAAAACATTGCAAATATGGAAATGGGATCTACGGCTACGTTGATATTATCAGTAATTATAACAAGCGGCGATGACCATCACCATAAATGTACGCAAATTTCAGCAGGAACGAAGAGTATAGAATTAACATAATATCAACACAGATTATCTTTTTCAATTAATAATCTTAAAAGGCTATAATAACTCACAATAACAAAGCAGAAGAGGACTTCTGCTTTATGAGGAAACTGACTATGAAAAACATCATGAATGGAAAGTTTAACTACAAGAGAGATGGCAATTCGAGAGATTCTACTGTCACGTATAATTTATAGCAGCAACTGCCGGTACAAGAGTCAAATGATGGAATCGGCCTTAATCAAAGAGAGGCAGGTAATGAACATCTCAAAAGGAGCATGGGATTCAGATGTGATCGACAAGATTTTCATTCAACCAACGCTTAAGAAGATTAAAGGAAGATTATCAGCGGGAGTGACCTAAATTGGCTTACCTGTGGATGGATCTCTTGGTATAAATACCACCTTCTCTGTAAACTTTTCTCATTCATCTACCTGAAGAGGGAGACAGCTGAAATATAGTATTTTTCTCTCTATATTTTGGGTGTTTTTATGGGCTCCTTTTTAGATGGAATTCTCTTGTAACGGAACATTTTTACCAGTCACACATATATATATATATATATATATATATATATATATATATATATATATATTATATTATGAATAAAACATGTAGCAATTTTTTTTTTTGGATACGCCTTTTGTCCCTTCACATCTGCCTGCCACCCACTACTGTTGAATGAAAAACAAGTACATATTCCGTCCTCCGTGTCAAGAGATGAAAAATTGGTTTCCCGGAACTTCGCATATATTGCTGGATCCTAGGCCGGATCCAACACTGGTTCTCCCATGCCACAGTGGTGGGTATTTCATCACTGAACCTCAAATACACACACACACACACACTATATATATATATATATATATATGTATATATATATATATATCGATATATATATATATACTATCTATATATATATATATATATATATATATATAATATATATATTTAATATTTTAATATATCGGGGTAGGAGATGTTTCGATGCAGCCATGACAGTGTATTCATAATATTTCCCTTTTGTTTTCTTAATTACGCAAAAAGCGAGATGAATATCAACCGGCCACCCAACCAGTCTTTACAACAACAGATAAAACGGAAAATTGTCTAACCCAGTATTGAAAAATAGTTAGGATAGAAAATGTAACTGATGAGATTGCGTTAAATGCTGATTTTAGTAGATACCCAGTTAGCACTATTGTTGACTTTCAGCATACGAGATCATCAAAATGACTGAAATAAGTCGAGTTTCAGCAAAATGGTGAATAAAAAGTGGAATCAAACTTTCTCTCTCTCTCTCTCTCTCTCTCTCTCTCTCTCTCTCTCTCTCTCTCAAACTGTTAATCTCTATGTAGTGTATTCATAATGAGCTTACGAATTTAAATTTTTACTCCACATATAACAGCCATGATCTCTCTCTCTCTCTCTCTCTCTCTTCTCTCTCTCTCTCTCATCCAAAATGTGTAGTGGGTCGGCCACGTACCTCCAGACGTATTCGGAATTCTTCACAGCAGTCCACTGAATATGGGGCCATCAGTGTTTCCCTTCCCCTTCCCCTTGAAGAAGGGAGGGGGGTTGACGGCCCCTCTCCAAATCATTCCCCACGACATCGTAAGGAGGAGAAGCCATGCCATCAAGGGAAGCTTAGATCTGATCCCGCGCGAGCTATGATGGAGAGCTGCCATCTCATTGGCTGGTGCCAGGCACCAGGGAGACCAATGGCAAGTCGGCGGAGTCGTCTTGCACCCGCTGGTTTGTATGACGTGGTATGCGAGAACAGCCACTGGCATTTAACATCTCCAGATACGTAGTCTTAAATCCCCCTAAACATGATGGAAAGTGCTCTTGTGGATTCAGGTGGGAGGGGGAGGAGTGGGGGGAATAGCGAAGACTTGAAGTAGGCTACGTATACGAATAGCACGAGTGAGAACTAGTGAGTTATCTGTCATTGGCGATTATACCCATGACCAATATCTTTAGTACCTAGATCATATAAAAAACAATGACTTGAACCTCGATAATCACCAATTAAATCTTTTCGCATTCATAGAACGCATTACAAGCCTGAAAACATAAACAAAAACAGAAATGATAAGTTACACAAAACAGAAATGCCAAGATACACAACATTGCCTGATAAACGGTGCGAAAAAAAAAAAAAAAAACTTGAGGGGGAGGATGAAATGGAAGGGGGTGGGAGAAAGGAAGATACTGGGAGAGGGAGGGGGAGGGGGTAGAGGGACCGAAAGTGAATATATATCTATTTAACCTTCTGAGGAAAATGCGTGGCGTGTCCGAGGCAGCGTCAGAGGGTCCTAGCTTTCTTTCAGGAAGGTCATTCCTCGGTCCTTCAAGTCTAACTCGAGGACCACGGAAGCCCTTTGCAACTTGATCCTAAGATGGTCCCTCGCACGCGTTATTGCAACACAAGTATGTACTTACAAGCTCTCTCTCTCTCTCTCTCTCTCTCTCTCTCTCTCTCTTCCTTTTCCCCGAGGGACAGGGAAAGAGTGTGTGAGACAGACAGACCTGCTGGGAGAGGGCTGGGGAGCCTGGGGGTGTCAGCACGAACTCTTCCCTGACACCTTCTGAATCGGAAAGGAGCAGATGATGATGATGATGATGACAATCGTAATATAAGCGGAAGAACAAGAAGAAGGAGACGATGCAGAAGAAAAGATGAAGATAACAAGAGGAATTTATATAGAAGAAAAAAATAACAAAGAAATTAGAACTGGGAAGACGCTGATAGTAAAAGCCAGAGAGAGAAGGCAGAGAAAACATTTCTAGACTAAAAATTTCTCCATACGGAATTGAAATTAAAAAAATGCTCACAATGTTAATAAAAACATCATTTCTGAAAAGTATATTACGGAAAGCAAAAAAAAGAAAAAAAAGGCAAAGCATACTTTTTTAACACATGAAAATACTAGAAAGTTCATTCAGAGATGGAAAACCTATGCCAAGGTAAAAAAATATTAAACTATATTTTTACATTATACTCGTTTTTTTATGAATACTAGTATGCAAATAACAAATTCTTTGACAAGCAGCAGCAAGCTGCTGCGTTCTTCATTTACTAGTTAAAATATCAATGAATCGGCAATATTGTTTTTATTTATTTAAATGTCGTAAAAATCTGCATATTAGTTTTCACGCAATTCTGAAAAAAAGAGACTCAGTGAATAAAAAACATAACCTTTTAGTACATGAAAAAATATAAGCGAATCGGACAAAGGATCAGGAATCTATTGGTCATTTACAGACTTTTCGTTGATAGGAACAGTTTTACTTGGTCTGAGGGAATAAATTCAGGACGCTCCTGAACTTCAGGATTTTGGGAACGAATTCAAATGAAACGAGGCCTCAGTGGATAAATGGTTGAAAAACGTGACTTCTGGTTAATCCCCTCTCGTTCTTCTTGGTCTGTTTCTTCTTTCTTCCTTTAAATTACTGTGCTTCATTCATATAGTACCTCGACTGTATATTCATACTTAAATTGATATCAACAGTAGTCCCTAAGTTAAGTTTTATAATTTTTCATCGCTTGTTTTCCATATACGACTTTATTTCCGTTTTATATTAACAGAATGTACTGTCATATCGGTTGTTTTTGGTATTGCTTTTTCAAAATAGAAAAAAGTACTGATATATATATATATATATATATATATATATATCTATATATATATATATTGCATGGTATTAGTCTCAGAAATACTCCCCCCCCCAAAAAAAAAAAAGAAATAAACGAAGATGATTGGACCAAAGATAACCCCATGTTTACATTGACACATTTAAAGCATTCTATTATTATCGGGATGATGTTGCTATCCCCTACATGTCCCGCACAACGGATTATGGAGTTCCTTGGAGGTCACCCAACGAATATGCTTAATTTCCTTTATATATCCTTTATATATATATATATATATATATATATATATATATATATACATATATATATATATATATATATATATATATATATAATATATATATATATATATATATATATATATATATATATGTAATAGCCGCATTGTTCTCTTAAGGTTTTGATGTGACAAGCGTATCCAAAGAAAAAGAGTAAAATATTTGAGAAATTAAGAGGGCATCGTGGTTATTACAATTACATATGTATCTGATAAAATTACCATTAAATTCTATACACACACACACACGCGCGCACACACACACATATATATCTATATAATATATATATATATATATATATATATATATATATATATATATATATATATATATATATATATATATATAGATAGATACTAGCACTGTAAGTCTTGAAAAACCGTTACTAAAAACAACCGATATGACCGTGCATTCTGATAGTACAAAACGAAAATAAAAACGTATATGGAAAACGTGAAAGGCAAAAATGTTAAAACTTAAAAACTAAGGGACTAAAGTTAATATCTATTTAATTTTGAATAAACAGTAGAGGTACTATATTAATAAACTACAGTAATCTAAAGGAAGGAAAAATACTAAGAAGAAGGAAAGGGAATAGACTAGAAATCCAATGAGGAATGAAGTAGGAGGCAATGTGGAAGGGGGGAGGGTGGAGGGGGAGGAAGAGGAAGAAGAAAGAAGTCTGCAAACTTCGCAAATCTAATTTGAAGTAAGAGTCTGAAAGACAGAGATACAGGCACGATAGCGATTAGACGCGTAATACAGCCAAATCAGGTAAGTCGCCTCAAATAGCGTTCTAAAGCAAATAGATTTTGCAGACACATGAATGTTGCAGGCAACTGCGGATTGTGAGTCCGTGCCAGCACAAGTCTTACAACTTGGAAAAAAGTATTCTACAGCTTATACAATTTTATAAATTCATGAGAAATCTTTCTACATGTCGTAAAATGTTTTGTAAAATCATGAAACCTTCCTACTATCGTACTGTTTTATAAATTCAGGGAAAGTTTAATTCAGGAAAAGCGTTCTACATACGTTCCGTAACGCGTATATATTTACAAATTTACGAAAAGTTATCTTCATCTCTTAAGTATCTGAAAAAATAAATAAAAAAAAAAAATAAAGCGTTCTGAAGCTCGTAAAATTTTACTACTTCAGGAAAATTCAGGGAAAGTTTAATTCAGGAAAAGCGTGCTACATGCGTTCCACAACGCGTATATTTTTACAAATTTATGAAAAGTATCTACAACTCTTAAATGAATAAATAAAAAAATAAGCGCTCTGAAGCCCCTGCAATTTTACTTCTTCAGGAAAAAGCATTTTTGAGGTCGCATACAGTTTTCCTAGAATCATACAGTTTTACAGATCCATGAAAAGGCGTTTTACTAATTGACAAAACGGCGTTTTTCGACGTAAATAATTTCATAGATTCACGATATAAGTATTTTAAAGCTCGATCGATTAAAGACATCCACAGAAAGCTTTTTCACCACTAGTAGAATTCTCAAATTTCATTAAATACTTTCTAGGAGACAGATATGGGTCAAGAAATTTATGTAGTGAGATGGAGAGGAAAATCTGTGATTCAGATTTGTAGAGAAGTAGTTGCTAGTAAGGAGAATACAAGAAGTGAAAGAGATATTCATAAAAACATTAAAAATAAAGGGACATTTTTATTATTTGACCTATATATATATATATTATATATATATATAGAGAGAGAGAGAGAGAGAGAGAGAGAGAGAGAGAGAGAGAGAGAGATATATATAGAGTATATTCACACATATTATATACATACATACATTTTATATATATATATATATATATATATATATAT
>NC_061094.1:35308616-35311116 GCF_015104395.2 Macrobrachium nipponense
GTGTGTGTGTGTGTGTGTGTGTGCGAAAAATCGGATGTAGTGGAAGTTTTCACAGCGTCGATAAACATTTCTTTAAGAACCCCAGTAATTGCATCTGTCAATTGAAGACGGACAATCACTGCAATTCTGATAAAATGACTTGGTTCCAAAGAAAAAAAATATGGAGCTAATCATACTAATAATTAGTTTGGAAGGAGAACCACGGCGTTATGCCTTAATTAATTCCGTTGATGCAAAAGAGGATGTTTTCAATATAACTATAACTGGCGCTGGGAAAAAATAGCATTTTTGTAAAGTAAATTACAACGATTGCATCATTCAAGTGAAGGCGAAAGGGAAGCCGTATAGTCATTAATTTCGACTCGGCTTCCTTCTAAACCTGTTGATCGTCTGCTCTGCCTTAAGAAAATGTCCTTTCAATAAATCTCGATAGACTGCTATCATTCTGAATGAGCTATATCAGGCTCACCAAAGTTCAACGTTAGTTATTTGTGTATCTTTTGTGTGTGTGCGTGTGTGTGTTTGTTTGCGTGTTTGAGAGAGAGAGAGAGAGAGAGAGAGAGAGAGAGAGAGAGAGAGAATCTTGGCTAAAACCTATGCTCTCTCGCCTTAAGAGAATTGCAGTTAAATATAGTTTGATTTAATCTCAATGCCTCGTGTTATTTTTAAAGAAGAGAGAATGATAGAACAACACAATTCCTTCTTCACAAGAAAATTCTACCCTTTCAGATTATCTGGGAGAGATCCCCACATTTTCTCTTGAAATGGTAAGTATCTTAATAGCTTCACATCATAATCAAGCCGCCATTAATTAGTGCTGGAAGCCGTCCCTGGAAGATGGTGCCTTTTGTTCCAGGCGAGAATGAACTGCTCTCCTGGAAATTCTGGCACTCCTTCGTTTCTACGCTCCGAGAAAATTGTCGGTTCTGGCTTCGTCTTCGTCTTTGTCTTTGCCGACGATTGTGAAAGGATGGAGTGGGTGGGGGGCTGGGAAAGAAGTCTTCCATGACGTAATGAAAATGGTAAGATATGTAAAAGAAATAGCCAGCCTCAGGAGGACCTCTAGAAGGACTTCCCGTGGGGGAAGTGGAGAGCGTATGGAAGACTTTGGCAGCCTCGGAATCGAGCGTGAGAACGACTAAAAGACGACACAGAAACACCACCAACTTTGCCATCAGGCCAAAGGCCACTCATCTAAAGGCAGCCACTTCCAGAATGTAAAATTGGCGGCAACTGCCTTTGTCCGCCACTGATGAAGCACAGACCAGCTGACCGTAAGTCTGCGCCCGGTCGTGTCAGCGCCACCAACGACCTGACAAACAAACTCGCCCATCTCAATTCTTTTTCCAGCTTCCAGAAATATTCAAGCGTGAGTATTCATTGGCCAAGGGTGAGAAGTACTAAACAGACAATGATCATCCCATCATCTTCTTTTAGGTGAAAAATAAAAGGTTTCCATCAAAACAGAATCCCCGAAAACGCCAAACATTGATCTTTCCAAAATTTTCCTGGAATAAAGAAAGATCACTTTGGCAACATCTCTTCTTCACTAAGCACTCCTGGTGCACCCGGCCCACCCAGCCCGACATCCCCCCCCCCCTCCCTCCAGCTCTCCCATACCCTGGCGAGGTCCCCTCCCACCCCCCACCCCGGCACCACCATGCTCCCTCCCACATCCCCAACCATCTCCGACATCCGACCAAGCCTTGACACCGCAGGGAAACGAAAAAGAAAAAGAGAAAGCGTTGAATGAGGAATTGTCAAAGAAGAGTTTTGCCGAGAAGGCCTGAGCAAACACTATCTACCTACTTCGCACGTCTGTGAGAGTCACTTCTTTAGAAAGAATGAAATAAAATAAGATTACAACTCCGTGAACTGTTGTACGTAGAAAGAGGTACTTCTAAGAACTTACTGATCTATAATCTATGTCTGTCACCTACATTTTTACAGTCTTACTCTTTCATTCAGAGCTCTCAGGAACCACCCAATGTTTCATGTTGTTTCGCAATATAATTCATGTAAATATTGGCGATCAAAAATCATCAGAAAATGGATTGCACGTTTCGGTGATTTCTTTAAGTGAATACAAATCGGCTAATAATGCACAGCAGACTTGTGTACATGTATACCACGTAAGAGTACTGAGCATTTACATATATATGGTACGGAAGAATAAGTGTATATTTATATATATGCATACTAGAAACAGATCTTCCAGTGGTTATTTTAAATCATATGGATATAAAAGTCTACAACACGAAAGTAAAAAAGTATAAAATCATATGCATATTAGAAACACATCTAATGGTAATTTTAAATCATATGGGTATAAAAGTCTACGACACGAAAGTAAAAAAAGTAAAATCATATGCATATTTGAAACACATCTTCTGGTGGTTATTTTAAATCATATGTTTATAAAAGTCTACGACACGAAAGTAAAAAATATGAAATCATATGCATATTAGAAACACATCTTCTGGTGGTTATTTTAAATCAT
>NC_061094.1:35313616-35318616 GCF_015104395.2 Macrobrachium nipponense
CCCTTCGTGATCTGGCGAGTCGACGAGGCGTGGGGGAAATGGCTGGACACGCGGAAGACAGAACCTCCGAGCAAAGGTGTCGCTTCAAACGGACGCCCGACATGACTGTCCAAAACCCACAGCGACTTCGAAGACATGGAAAGGGCGGGGGGGGGGGTGGTTGGAGTGGGGAGTCTGAGATGGAGAGGAGAGGGGTGGGGGATGGAGTGGGGGCGAAAGAGGTGAACCTTCCACAAAGACAAGGATTTTTTTGAAGAATGGGAGGGGGGGGGGGGGGGCGGGGTGTCAGGGGTAGGGATGGGAGTGGGGCCCCCAGAAACAGAGAGTATGAGAGGTCACCAGATTTCAATCCACCTGAAGATGAGTTCAATATTGGCAGAATGTGGTGAGGGTCAGATTTATCTATATTCTTGACATATATTTCTTACAACACAATGTATTAACGTAACGAAAAAATATATATATACTGTCATGTGAAACTAGCAAAATATTGAATCATTATAAATTCAAAATCCGTCAAGTGACGTCAGTACGAGTAATCTACTAAAAATAACAGCTACAATCCATTATATATGTCCACCTTTAAAAAACCGCAAATGAAACATGGTTTACAGAAGAAATTGATCACTGGGACAGAATTCTACTCACATCTTTGATAAGTAATCCCGGTATGACAAGAAAAATGACTGAATGCAGACCACGAATAAACAAAACTAAATACGTACTACGTGAAAAAAAAAAAAACCATGATGAAAATAGACGGATATCTAGACATACTTTCTGAGTAAATTCACTGGGTACAAAAACAGAAACAGAAACCTATTTAAGAAAAAAAGCAAGTATTATGGGTGCGAGAAACTAAAATCAAACTGTCAGTATACCAACAACGATAAACAAATCTATTCTTCTTTTCAGGAAAGAATTCAAACCCGAAACCGTGAGTAAAATAGTTTGCCTGTACAAAAGTCACTGATAAGAATAGTTTTTTTTGCATTTAACATTCGTTACACGCAGTCCACTATAATCCGAGTAACATTTTCTATAGCTTTGAAGGTTGCGCTTTTATTTATTACTGTTTTAATTAACTTCCTTATTTTCGAATGTCTAAATTTAGCTTATTTTTTCCGCCCTAGTTATCAAAGTTCTAATTTTTCACTACTTCAAGTTGACCGACCCGCAAGTTTTTTAAATGCTTCAGTACTTTTTCACACTTTCTTATCTAGTTTTCCGCTTATCTTTTAATCACACTACTTTTTCATTTGTTTTTCCAGTGGCCCCAAGTGTTTCTGAACTAGTTTTCCCGGTTACTTTTAGCTTTCATTTAGTTTTCAATTACTTTTATAATTTTTTGCCTATTTTGAAGTGTCGTGCATTTGTTGCCCTAGTTCTATAATTCATGCCTACTTTTTGTATTCCTTCATAGGTGCGTCATTACCAGATTTTTGTTGGTCTCAGGTTTACAATTAGCAGCGTTTTACACACTAACCTTAAAAAGTGTTTTGCTCTGATATTTGTTTAATGTCAAGACTTTTTTCGACCTAATTTTATAGATTTAACCTTGTTTTAAGGTTTTGCGCTATTTTTAGTCCCAGTCTCAAAGTTTTTACACCACAGTTTTAATCACTTCCAAGTTTTCTAGTTGCTAACTGCTTTGTTTTAGGTCTTAGTTTTTATGTGTTTTGATTTTATGCTCCAGGTTTTTCACTGGTTAAATTGTCCGCAGTTAATTTTATTTCACTTCATTTTCAGCACACAATTTTTCCCGTTTCTTCATTGCTACGAGTTTTTTTTTATTTATTTATTTTTAACCACATCGATGTTTTGCTTAAATTTACTCAAACTACCCTGTCCTTTTCATTTCTTTAATGAGTCTCCAGGTAAGAATATTTCGTGAAGTATCTCTCTCTCTCTCTCTCTCTCTCTCTCTCTCTCTCTCTCTCTCTCTCTCTCTCTCTCTCTCTCTCTCTCTCTCTCTCTCTCAGGCACCCAGCGGATAACTCATAATCATGCTGGGACTGTCGACACGCCAGGGTAAATGTTTAATCTGTTTCCTCTATAAAACGGGTTATAAAATGAGCCATCAACCGGAGGCCTATCAGTATGACCAGGGGAGATTCAACCCCTCGTCTCCTCGTTCCCCCCCCCACCCACCCTCCCCCAGCTTCCACCAACCCCCTTTTTATCTCAGTGATGGATCCATCTTGCAAAACTTCAACCCTCTCCATTTCTTCTCGATTCTCCCTCCTTTCCCCTCAAACCCTCCGCCTTCTCTCCCTCTTCTCCTCTAGGATCATCTCCCCCCCTTCCCCCACCCCCCACCCTCTCCCCCTCACCCCAGTTCTTCTTCTTTACTTTCTGTTCTCTTCACTTCTGTCTCCTCCCCCTTCGAAGCACCTTTGGGATTTCTTTTCATTTCTTGACATTCACTTCCAGTATCTCTTCTTCGATAACATTCCTCATTATTTTCACTATTTCTTGTCATGGCGGAGGATGTGCTAATTTCTATACTAAATACTGAACATGAATTACACAGGAATACGGATAACACATTTCTAATTAGTCTCCATCTTTCTTGATGGCTAAGTGCATTAAGTCACTGACTCTGGTGTACCAACTCTATTAGGTATGGGTTCCTATCCCGGTCAGGAGAGGTACTCTTACCATAAACCTTCGTGTGAGTTATAATAAGTTACAGTTAATTCGGTGTTAATGCTTTATTTATGGCTTAAATTTGAAGGTCTATGATTCTCTGAAACCAAAATATACACTAAACGGAGAAGAAGCTTATAATGAAAACTGCATATAACTCATAAAAGTGTATAATATAAGAGTAAATGCATCCTAAAATACTTATTCAATGATAGTGACTATAGAGAATCTTATTACGTCCAAATCGAGGAACTGTTTTTCTAAGAGAATAGTTATTTTGATGCAATAAATATTGCATATATAATTCCCGAATCAAAAAGATCGTTCCGACAAGAAAATTGAATTTCTGATCATTATCAAGCTTCCAAAGGTCACCTTTCTGTACTAGTTATAAAAAGAACGAAACAAAATCACTGCAGTATTTTCTGGGCGTTGCCATTTATGGCTGATCAACGTAACGGACCTCTAAATACTTATATAAAGGATTAATATTTTTCGGCTGAATGCCCCCGCTCAATTTGCCCTCCGAATCCCAAAATCAGAAGTAAATGCTTTTGTTTAATTAACTTATTATTTCATATCCACATTCCAATATTTAGTCACACCTCCAGACGACAGTGTGCACAAGAAAAGTGATCATTGATAAACTGTAGCTGTAACCGATTTCATGAAACTAAAAAATATCGAAAGTGACATTCGAAGAGCGCGAAAAAGTCAAGTCCTATTACTAAATAACTAAGGTTTATTCCGACTCAAGTTGATTAGATACTCACTTCACAAAAAAAAAAAAGGTTACACAAAGGGAAAGGAGCACTGTACTTGGACCGATAAGTTAGAACGGCTGACTTTTGCAAAACATTGATAAACAAAGGTGAAGATATATCAAAACAGACCTGTCAAAAAGATATAAAGAAAGTTTAATAACGAATTAAAACATCTGTGCTAAGGAAATGTATGAGTGAGGCATTAAATGCATATTTGTATCACATCTCTACAAAATATAGAACTTTTTATGAAAGTTATAATATACAACAAATTAACGGTACCAACATCAGTAACAATATAATACAAATTATATTTTCCCAACTCTCTCTGCCCCTCATCTCAATTTAGCATTCAACTTATGTACGAATTCAACGTGATCAGAACATATGTTTTACTGAATGATAAATCGTTTTCCCCTGTCTAATATATATATATATATAATATATATATATATATATATAATATATATATATATATATATTTTATATAAATAGTGTGTGTTGTTAGGGAGTCTATGGTGAGCTATTTATCTATTTTCTTTGTTCGTCCTCTCGGTTACCTTCCGGTTATTTTTATTTATCTGTTCATCTATGTTTCTCTCTCGCTTATCTTTTTTGCTGCAGGACTCTCGAGGCTGAATAATAATAATAATAATAATAATAATAATAATAATAATAATAATAATAATAATAATAATAATAATAATAATAATAATAATAATAATATTTTGGTAGGAGACCCTCTTTTAGGCAAATGCTGTTAAAGGAGTTGATTTTATATATTGTTTTTTCTATTTTCCTTACAATTCGAATTGTAAGGAAAATAGAAAAAAACAATATATAAAATCAACTCGATTAATTCTGCCATTCTCTTCAACAGAATAATAATACTAACTACTAATAATAATAATACAATTCTTTCACCTTTCGGCTGCAGCGCCTACTTCAGGCTGCAGACGTTAATGCCCCTGAAGAGACGATTTTAGATGGGTGGTGACTTTACGCTCCTGGCCCGAGGCGTCTTCCTTCGCATGCCTAAATACCTTGCTGGCCAAGTAAGGTCATATAATCTTCCCCAAAAGTTTTTAAGAGTGAAGTTAGGAATTTAATCTTTGAAGCACGTATTGCACCCAGAGAGAGAGAGAGAGAGAGAGAGAGAGAGAGAGAGAGAGAGAGATGAAAAGTTTTTTTTGTTTGTTTTTTTAAGTAGAAAGCTATTCGCCTTCGGGATTCAGATTCCCTGTTTTTCCTTTCCCATTCCCTTTTTTTGTTGCTGTCGTTGTTTGTGATTTCAGTCGAGACTGACCTGAATGAATGCATTAGGTTTCCCGTTCCGTCGGCCTATTAAAACATTGCAAGAGTCTTTCAAGATTACATTAAATGTTCACCTTCCAAAAACAATGTAGTTATCGTCTGAAAAGTAGAATGAAAAGCAAAACAATCAATGATTTTCAGTTAAACAGAAGACCCACGCTAGTAGCAAAATACTCATCATATTTATGAAAATGCAGTCTTCTGGTAAAAAGCAGAAAAAAAAGGTACAGCAGAATTTACTCGTACAATCCACTCCTCTTCAACCCCTACACG
>NC_061094.1:35323616-35388616 GCF_015104395.2 Macrobrachium nipponense
AAAATGCATTTTATATATATACACATACATAAATGCATATATAATATACATATATATATTATATATGTATAATAAATATACAGACATACATATATATCTTATATATGTATAATAGATAATTATATATATATATATATATCATGAACATATATATATATATATATATATATAAGTATATATAACCCGTATATTATATATATTTTTTTCTTCCTAGGGCATGTGCAATAACAAACGTTTTACATGAAAGTCGTTGCGTATACGGCAAATGTATGAGATACATTATACATCTTGCTGTAAAGCGTATATTTACAATTCTCATTCCCTTAAAATCTGAATATTCACATGCGTAGATTCCATTTCTGTTACAAATGGTTCATTTTTAGTAAAATTGTGATGAAGTACCATGATGATATTAGAGATAAATGACGGGTTTAGACGTTGTGGGATTTCGACCGTAAGAAATCAGGAAATGGTATAAAAATCGTTTCAATAACTAAAGAAATAAAAATATTTTCGATTAATATTTTCTTTAATAGTTAAAAAAAGAATATCCTCAAAAATAGGAATGAACGGAGTGGGGGCTGGTAAGGAGGTGGAAGTACAGTGAGGGGAAACGGTGGAGGAGGTTGAGGAGGAAGGAGGAGGAGAGGAGGAGGAGGAGGAGTAAGAGGAGGAGGAGGAGGAAGAAATTAAGTAAAATGAAAAACCATAAATGTTTATTACGTTCTGGAAAGGGGTGTGCTGGTGCGCGAGCCCCAGCCGTAAAATGGATTAATAACAATTATTTCATAAGAACACATCCTCATTCAAGTTTATATCTGCCATTACGGGCATCTTAAAGAGCCCGGGAACAAACACACCTCAATAAAGTATCCGCGCGAGAAACTAACCAAATAAGAAATGAATTTTTCCCGAGGCAGCTTCGCGCCCTTGCCATTTTCCACCTTAATGATGCTTCGAGGATATAATATATATATATATATATATAGATATATATATATATATATATATATATATATATATATATATATATATATATATATGATATATATAATAACTAGTTTACCATATATATATATATATATATATATATAAAATATATTATATATATATATATATATATAAATATTATATATATACAACACAAACATACACACATACATATATAAATATATTGTATAATACACTTTAATTCATTTTAAAAATCTTACGCAAACCATAATTGACGCCAAAATATATCCTCCAACCACAAAAATTCCAGTTATAGACTTTTTTTTTACAATAATCCTTTCACAAACGTAAATTTTTGGTGTAACTATGAAATATCCATTATTGAGTGATGATGTGAACAAAAAGAAATTTTAAAGACAAATTATCTACTAAAAAAGACTAGTTTACATTTGGTGCTTGCTGAAATGACTAAAATTACACCTGCTCTCATGAAATGTTTTCCAAGAAACATGATCATAAGCAAAGAGTTTCTCAACAAAATGGAGCGAGAATGGATGAATGACAGAAATTTGCTATTGGTACATAAACCCCTCTCTTCTCTCTCCTCTAAAAAAAAAAAAAAAAAAAAAAAAGAAAAAGCGAAGCGAACGAGTTTCGCAGATTCCCCCCAAAAAACTCTTAAAACTTCACTTATTGAAGGATTCTCGAAGCCTCCCTGCATATCTTACATTCCGCCCAAAATCTCCAAGTGATACCCAGCGCCATCTATGATCGGATTCGTCATCTACTTTTTCTTCTTCTTCTTCGGAACTTATTGAAATCGAGGCGCTTCAGGTGGCCAAATGGAAGGAGGAAATGAGAGAGCGTTTCCCATCAAGGGAAGTTATCACACATGCAAGTTGCGGTTCAAAGTTACTTTACAATTTGTGCTGTTTAGTGATATAAATAAAATAGCATTTCTTGAAATATACTGAAGGGAAATTGACCTTTGTCTCTTGCATTGAACACTACATGACTTGGTTACTGATGCGTCCTAACTCTACAACGTGTCTAGTATTAACTCCAAATTTCAAAGAACTTGAGGTGAATTAAACTACCCTTTACTGCCACAATACTCCAGTCTTTTCTTTCTCCTTTCCTCGCTTTTCTTTCTTCTTTTCATTCCCCCTCCCCCCCCCTTCCTCCTCCTCTTCTCTTCCTTCCTCCTTTCTTGAACAAGAGCAGCAACACTGCCAGCAGTAGCAGAGCAACAGCAGCAACAGCAACAGCAGCAGCAGCAGCAGCACAGCAGACAGCAGCAGAAGCAGAAGCAGAAGCAGAAGCAGCAGCAGCGACGGCGCGGGTAAACTGACCACTTGAGAAATGGGGCTCATGTTAGCCCGCCTCCAGGAGTAAATTATGGATCCTTCCTCCAGAAAATAAGAATTTTTCGAATATGAGATGGCCGGGGAGCTTTGGGAGGCGATATAACACAAGCTGGCGACCGACAACGGAGCCCTAAACCTCCGGGAGGGCAGGGCACGGGCCGAGGGCCCTTGGAGCGAGGGGCCACAAAAACCAAAATCGCGAGGGCGAAGCGGCGGGAGGCGTACGCCCCTTGTGAGTCCGGTGTCGGCTCGCGCATAACCCATTTGAGAGAGAGAGAACGATGATGAATTCCATACATTTAGATAGACGTGGCCAGCACATAAACATGTACATATGAGACGTGTACGTAGGCATTCTTAAATACACACTCATGTCTGCAAATCGCTTCAGTGGACGTCGTGCATACTGCGCAACTAGAACTCTCTTCATTTCCCCATCATTTTTTTCTTCGTCTCTCTCTCTCTCTCTCTCTTCATGCCATTACCTAATGCATAATGGAAGCACAAAAAGAGAAAAGAAAAAGAGAAAAGGGATAAAAGGGAAGAAACGATAATGCCTAAACCTCTTGACTTAAACAGGGCCCATAATAACGCTCATTGTTTACAGCTGTTCCAAAATTGCAAATATACTATAATGCAATGTAATATCGAATATTACAAGTAATATATAATGTACTTACACTCGCACTTATGGACACACACACGCTATATATATATATATATATATATATATATATATATATATATATATATATATATATATATATATTATATTATGCGTATACTGGAAGGAAAACCATATTCCTAAATAAGGGATACGAATTCTCTCTACAAATGAAGAGAAGTCTTACCGGGCAGCAGAAAATGAAAATATTATTATTATTATCATCATTATATTTGATGCAAATAATACGAAATCTCTCAAAGCCACGACGCCATGAGACGAACAGACTACAGCGATGGCTGGCCGTCGATCAATTTAAAGTAACTAATGACCATCTCTCCTAGAAGTCGAAACCTGAAGAAAACTTCTCCGACCAATGGGCGTGCGAGAAAGCCGTGACGTCACGGTAATGGAGAGATATGATAGGTCAATAGCCCAGACCTGATCAAACATTCCCCAGGAGACTCGACGAAGAGTAATGGGGTGGCTCTTCCTGTTTGGAGCCGTGACAAGTAAACAAATCAAGAGCAAATTCTCCATTTATTCCTCTCTCTCTCTCTCTCTCTCTCTCTCTCTCTCCCCTCGGAATCCTTTAGTCTGCGGCGAAATATTCTTTTTCCTTACGGTTCAGCCATGTTTTCCCAACTGATTGCTCTTTTATAGTCGCTCGTTGTGTGAATTTATTTGAATAGATTTGCGTTTAGAGGAAACAGCATTTTAAAAGTTAATTGCCGTTCCTCAGTAAGCATTCGTTTCCTGAGAGTGTTAGAAAACACGGAAAAGTGTCTAAAATTTAAGATAGAATTTAATATTACAAATTTAAATACTCTTATCAGAATTGCGCTTAACTACATTTTTCCTATATAACTTAGGGAATCTTTAATCTAGCTTTTGAGTTGATTTACAATCTGGTCTTAGGTTTGAAAATTAGATCTCGGTAGCTTTTCAAAATTTAATGTAAGTGAAAGAAATACCAAATTTATAAGATACCGTAAACCATTTTATGGATTTTTTCCGTCTTAAATAAGGCATACAAAATGGTGTTTAATTATATTTTGATTAAAGAAAAAGAAGATGAAAAAAGCGTTTACCAACAACGGACCTTCGTATCTGAACATATTAAAAAACGGGCAATGAAAAACTTTTTCACACCATCAATAACATCACATATTGAATACTGCTTTGGTTCTAATCTATTTACCTTCCATGTGACTGACATAAGAGAAAGATTTTCTGGTAAATTTCTTTTAGGATATCATTACACAAGAGCATTCATGCTGTCAACTCCGCAGTCAGGATTAACGATTTTCCTTTTTGCAATTACTAGAGAGTCTCTCGATTCGTCATTTACAGACACATGATATATGCTTTATCTGCACGAAGCCTTGCAATTAAAACCTACTGCTTTAAAGTACATGAATAGTCAAGGGAACGGCAAGCGACCGAATCTCTGATTATATTTATATACTGACATCAGGAGATTTTAAAAGAGGATACAAGTTATATTTATTTTTTTCAGTACTAACAGAAACATTTACTGGAATAATTTTCCTTAGCAACAATTTATAACAAAATACATATTGCTCAATGACTAAAAATAGTACGCTGCAAGTAACTTATTTTTCAATATCAATAAATTTCTATGTAACTGGTAAACGAATGTCTAGGTTTCCTACAACTCGACAGTCTATTCGATTTTGCTAGATATGCATTTCTCCGTGATGGTATAAGGCCAGCTGAATGTTCCAAAAACATTTGGAATATACGAATAATCTCTTAGCCGCCCAAATAAAGAAATTTTCTGAATGTTTTCATTTGAAAAAATATTGAAGCTCTTCTGAGATAAGTGATTATTCATGGATTTTTTCTTTATACATTAGCATGATTAAAATACCAGTTACATAACAAATGAAAGCCTTTCATCAGACTACTGGCTATATAAATTTACACGTAAATACATACATACATACACATATATGCATATGTATCTATATATATATATATATATATATATATATATATATATATATATATATATATTATATATATATATATATATATATATATTATATAGGTACATATGCATATGATCACGAAGTATATAAAACGTGATGCTATGTATAAATAAAGGTTTTTTGCCACGAAGGAAAAAATGAAAAAAGCGAGATAGCCAAGAACTTTCGGTCCTATTCGGACCCTTTACTGAGGCAAAGGGTCCGAATAGGACCGAAAGTACTTGGCTATCTCGCTTTTTCCATTTTTTCCTTCGTGGCAAAAAAACCTTTATTTATATGTGTATGTATGTATATATATATATATATATATATATATATATATATATATATATATATATATATATAATATATTCGTGCGTTTGTGGATACACATACTATTTATAAGAATACAGACTCATAGCATGCACAAATCACGTATCTGTTAAAATTATAATTTAAATAATCATTCCGTACTAATATTCCGGACAATATCTAGTTTATCCTCTCTCTCTCTCTCTCTCTCTCTCTCTCTCTCTCTCTCAAACTCTCTCTCTCTATCTCTCTTTTAGCATAACTTGGTCTAGTAATCAGCTGGCAACACCAATTTCAATATATAAACTCATTTGCAAGTTCATCCTTTATCCCATTCATGAAGGATGAACGCTATAGAAGGCTTTGGCACTGGAGAGTAGTAACTGATTTAGCTTCAAAGCAGTGATATGGCAGACGACTCATTTATGCGTATTATTATATATATATATATATATATATATATATATATATATATATATTATAATATATATATATATATATACATGCATATATATACATGCATATATATATATTATACACGTATGTATTAAGACAGCATTTGTTTTGCATCATAACTTAGAGCAAAATCAGCGAGAGAGAGAGAGAGAGAGAGAGAGAGAGAGAGAGAGAGAGAGAGAGAGAGATCATTTTGTGAAATCCTTCAGCATATGTACCATCACATAAAATGTTACGACAGAAAATTTACATCAGATTTCATTATCCGTATTGACGAAACGTGGCATAGCTATGTTAAGAGCAATTACATTGCGTCATTTGTCCAGATCCTCCTTTGGTTAGTTAGTACAAGATACTGATTCTATGCTATGTCACAGTTGTTACGGAATTAGATATTCATTTAAAAAAAGCCTAATCCACTCCTCCACTAATGCTAAAGAGAAAAATAAGAAAAACTTTCCTTCAGAATGGCAAACTTTGATAAATTGCCCATTACAAATTAAAATGTTGAGGTCATTGCTTCAATGCGATAAAACTTGTTAATAATAATGATGATAATAATAACAATGATAATACATGCAGTAGGACAAAAATAACGTCAATAATAACGAGATTTATTCATGTGAGACAAGGCGAATACATAACTGATTCAAGGCGCGTAAAATGTCTGTGTAGTAGTTAAGAATCTATGCGTTGGGTCAGACAGAAATCATGTGGAAATTAAAGGATAAATTCATACCACGACAATGAGAATATCATATTTAAATAATTAACTTTTTCCAAAGACTATCCTCATCTTTAGTACCATACGTGATGGTTTCTCCTATCGCAAAGAGAACGTAAATATGTTAAGAGAAAAATGATCTTCTTTGTTTTTTTAACATATATAATATATAAAAAAATGAAGTATCAAAGAGTAGGAAAACATATGAAGAGATTATTCCTACTTTCGTGAAGCGTTTCAAAACATGAACATAAGAAGAGAACTTCTGAAGTACTCAATAGTATCTTTGATCTTTACTCAGGGAAAAAGTACACTAATACTCAATTAAAAATATTTACGGTTATCACAAATCTTATTTAATGTAATAAAGATTTCAACTGAAGTGTTATGTTACTTTTTAGATCATAATAAACTTTCTTCTAAACTCTGATGTTCAATATGGAACAGATAGATGATAGATGAACTTACAAATTGGCAATCCATTAATTAACTAAATTCAGAAACTGCACCAAAACACCCAAAAGTGACTGTAAGATACTGAGCAGTGATCAATAGATCCACATGTATTTTACTACAAATCATTTGACCGGAAGTTTGATACTGCTACTAATTTTTTATATTTATAATGAGTGTTTATACTTATAATGATTTTTTATATTTATAGTCCAATAATATTAATTTGTCAATAAAATAAAGGATTCTTTCGGTAGCTGAATTAGGACAGTTTAGTGCTGAAAAAATCATTCCTAATGATATTAGTGCATTATCGGCTAACATTTATCATAGCAAAAGATATACTGTATAAACGAAAAACGAAGTAAAAGAAACGAAAGAAGGAAAGGAGGAGGAGGAGGAGGAGGAGGAGGAGGACACCTACGTACTTCACATAAAAATGATATAACATCATTACGCAGTTCCAGTCTAAAAAGGCACATGATTCGGAAAAAGACGTAGCGCTAGCCACTGGGAGGGAAAGAAGTAATTTCAGAGGTGACGCCGGATACAAAGCCGCTGTAATTGTGGATGTCTGGGGGTGGCCACGAGTGGGGGAGGGGGGTGGCAGAAGACCACGGGCCTCCAACCAGCCCGACGGTGCACTCCCCAAGTCCCACCGACCCTCCGGTCTCGCCCTTAACTTCATTAGACATTATTAAGGCTAGGCTTTAATTATATCAAGTGTGCTCTGACACTCCTACTGTAGCTCTCCTTCGTCTACGCCCATTCCTTCCCCTAAGGATCCTACTCCCGGGGAGTGCCCTCGTCCTCTTCCCCTTCCCCCTACAGGCTCCACCCCCATGGAGCTCCACTCCCCTCTTGAGGTGACAACTGAGAGAGACATCTCGAAAAATAGGTGTTACAGAGCAAAAGTTCAAGGAAATGGGGGAACAAGGTTGGGGAGGGAGAGCATATCACTAAAAAGCTAAAGATATTACGAAAAAAAAAAGGTGCTTCTTGATGACGCGCAAAACGTTGCACTCTTGTTGATGAAAATGAAGATAACCGCTTCAAACGCCTGTTCTGTTTGGTGTCAGTTACTTCACAGTCGTACGCAATGAATGTTAGTTTCGGATATTGTATTTCAGATGTGATGAATGTGAAAACATTAGTGAAAGGCCTCTTCCATCTGGTGCCTCTGCATGATCCGACAATTAATGAAACGTATGAAAATTTAGTATTTAAGGTGAAACGTTTCACTTCATTCCATTTTCAGCAACCTTCTTCCCTATGATACCGTTTGCTTAATATGATAACGATACTTTTCAATTACAACGAACAAACGAAGTCCGTAAGATAGATATCTAATAGAAAGGAGTAAAGTAACTCGATAATACCATTTCCCAAAATATTTTTTTTTACTCCGAAGATTCTCGTGGATTTAAACTTCAGTTCTTCATATCTCAAACGACGATTCCAGTCATGAGGGGAAAAGTTGCAATAATTCTAGACAACACAGAATTAAAAGGAGACACGGCATGTAGGGACACTGAGGTCAACAATGACGAAGGTAAAGGAAGGTAAACAAAAATATAATGAAGTCCCACTTGAGTAAATAAGCATCACGTACTTAACACAAAGAAAAGGACAAGAGGAAATGAAACAAATCCGCTTACCTGGCGGGTGCATGAGGGGCATTCGATGTGAATAGGCATCCTGTAAAGGTCTTAGGCTGAGATCAAGCCCCAAGTCATTTAACCTCATGAGAGGCATTCCATGGGGCGTGTCCATCCTCAGGACTTTGTGGACGTGGGCGTCGGAGCCAAACGACGGACGCCTCTTAGCCCACAGCGGAGGATGATGCATGGGTCGTGGGCTGCCATCCTCGAAGTGAGGACTAGGTGAAGGTGTTTCAGGTGAGGTCGTTGGGGTGATTGTAACCTGATCGGTTGGTGGTATGATGGGCCTCTCTTTCAAAGGGAACGGTTCCAAGGGCGTGGACCTCTCTGTGGGCGGTGACTGCGGAGGGGCTAAAACTGTGTGAGCTAAATAACGAGCCCAGGCTCTACATCTCTCAGCCGAGAGTCCCTCAAACCCTCGGTGCCACTGGCCTCCCCCTCCTCCTGTCCCCCCTCCTCCACTCCCACCACCTCCTCCTCCCCCACTGACGTTCATACGCCCGTCAATGCAGGTGTTATTCCTCCTTTCGCTGGTGCCAAAATCTAGGAGACTTCCAAACGAATTTCTCTTGGGCGACTCTGTAATGATGGGGAGTTTGTGGTTGTCAGTTACGAAGCAGTTCCGGAAGTCCTCGCGAGATGTCAGCAGACTGCCAAGAGGTTCATCCAGGGGACTCATTCTGCTCTCGTCTCGCTTCTCTTGCTCAGTTTTATTGATATCAAGCTTGCTGATGTCAGCCTTAACGCTGTCCGGCCTACTTATGTCTGTCCTGCTCTCACTCTCGTCTCTGGTCAAATCAGATTTAAAGTTATCAGTTCTGTTCACTTCAGCTCGGCTGACTTCAATTTTACTGAGGTCAATCCTGTTCATATCTACCCTACTGACTTCAGGCTTCATGATGTCAGCTATGCTCACTTCAATGCGGCTACTGTCCAACCTACTGAGGTCGGTTCTATTGGCTTCTACTCTGTTGGTCTCTGATCTGGCAATTTCGGCTGCTGGTCTCTTCGCCTCGGCTGTTCTGTTTATTTCCCCTCTGTTCATATCTAACCTGCTGACGTCAGGTCTGCTAGCGTCTGCTCTGTTCATATCAACTCTAGTTATTTCAGCTCTGTTGATGTCATTTCTACTGATATCCGATCTGCTGGTGTTATCAGTTCTGTTCACATCGGCCCTGCTTATATCTACCCTGTTGATATCAGCTCTGCTAACTTCAGGCCTGTTGATGTCCATCCTACTGATGTCAGCTCTGCTAACTTCAGGTCTGTTGACTTCAATCCTGCTGACATCTGCTCTACTTACTTCTGGCCTGTTGATTTCCATCCTGTTGACGTCAATTCTGTTGAAATCGCTGACGCTTACATCCACTCTGTGAACTTCTGCCTTCGTCATCTCTGCCTTGCTGACTTCCAGGGACTTGATCTCAGTATTCCATTCCGGGAGGAAGTCCTGAGGCCGCCCTAGATCCATGACGTCCATGGGTGCTGGTGAGTTCATCAGTGCCCTGTGATGAGTGGTCCTTATGGTGAGCCCTCGTCCACTCGGAATCATATTCGTCACGCTGAAGGGGCTGGAAAAGGCCGAAAAATTCGAGGCAGGAGACGAAGGGAAAGACGGTGAGGGAGGGCCTGGGCGAGGAGGCGTGACTGCGGGTGGTGTCATCAAGGGCTGCTGCGTTCCAGCCAGGGCACGGCTGACCCCTTCAGTAGCACTCATCTTGACCTGGAATTGAAAGAGAAATTTTCTATTAGATGTATTGTAAGGGAAAAAAAATCTGTTCACACGATATATATCTTTTCATTTACGTTAAAAGTTTCTTTTATCAAAGGTTTTATGACTACATTAAGGTTTAAACATGAGAGATATTACGAAAGAAAACTTAGAATATCACAGTGCACAATGTCAAGAAATACAGAGGTAATGAAATAAAAAAAAAAAATAAGATACGTATCTTCTAAAATTCCAATATTAAAACTGATAAATGAAAACCAATTATATTATAGCGATTTTAATAGCACAATTGAACAGAAACAGTCATACGAAATCTAACCACACCACAATGAAAAATGCATCTTCCTGTCCCCTGTGATGATACTTCTAGAAAACGTTCAAAAACCGAAAAAGTGAAAAGCTCAAGCAAAAGGGTGTGTGAAAGAATAATGGAGACGGACGACAATTTGAACTGGACTGCAAAGACGTGATCTTTCAATGGTGGTCACCAGACCACCAGACGCTACGACATCTTTTGTTGGGAGTAAAATGGTGTTCGTTCATCATTCACTGTTACCGGCCTTTATCATCTGATAGAGAGACGAAGCACTCGAAAGTTATAATACACCAATCCGATAAATCTTAGAAACTGTCAGAAGTTTGGGGTCAAAGTAGTTTCGGGGAGTTCCATCCGTGGCGCGAGAGGTCGCCACAGGCAGCATCCAATTGGCATTGGGCGGCAGAAGCATTTATCTTACTCTCGCAATTCGCTCGAAATATTTTTGCAATACAGTGAGAGGAAAGCCTAGGTGCTTGGCTACCTCCTCCACGCCCTTCTGTCTCTAACCTCCTACCATGGACAATTGTCAAGATGAGCAAAGATATTGGCGAATTCACTGACCACGCCAATAGCCCCTTGTTTATAAATTATCCATATGGACACAAGTTATAGGTTGGTGATAGAAGTTCACTCTCGACGTGGTTCGGAAGTCACGTAAAGCCGTTGGTCCCGTTGCTAAATAACGACTGGTTCCATGCAACGTAAAAAAACCATGCAAACAAACAAGTTATAGGAGTAGCTTCTTGCATCATCGTCATTACACGAAACCAATTTCATACATTTTGCAGAACCTCATCATCATTTTCATCCCGAATATACATTCACAAATAAGAAAGCGCGATTTGTAACAACAATCACTCAGAAGCTCGCTGTTCATAAATTTTAATTCGCAAAATTACTTACTTCGCAGGATGCAGATGGCTTCTTCAAACCAAAACTCATTTTGTCGAACTTTTAGAATCGTTCAGTTCGAGCACTGCTTTTAGAACACTGTAGACAACACATTCACGTTCGAACAATAACAACGACGGCAATGATAATAACACAACTAGAGGTTCAATTCAAAACATTTTGACTGATATATTGTTTAAAATAAATCAATGACAATGAAATGTGGATCATTTGATAATCAATTGTCTTTGATAACAAACATCCTTGCTCATTTGATCAGAATATGCAAAAATCACTAGTCTGTGAAAAAGCGTCCGTGAAAATACTCAGTTTGTGAAACTCGAAAAACCACACGATCCAGAAAGTGGAAATCGCTCCATTTTGATTAGGTAAATCAACTACATTAGAATGTGAGGATCGACATTGAAAACCAGAAAATCATATCTTTGAATCCTCGCTAATAAAATGAAAGTAACTTTTCCATAACATGAAAATCACTTCTTTGATATAATGACATGATTTTATATGATATAGAAAAATTAAATTCGCTTCTTTGATGTAATAAGATTTCACTTATTTGATAAAATTAACTTTTTTGATATAATGAAATTCACTTCTTTGATATCATGTATTTCACCTCTTTGATACGTTGAAATTACTTTGTTGACATAATATATGATGAAATTCACTTCTTTGATATAATGAAATTCACTCTTTTGATGGAATGAAATTCACTTCTTTTATATAATGAAATTCTCTTTTTTGATATAATGAAATTCACTTCTTTGATATAATGAAATTCACTTTTTTGATATAATGAAATTCACTTCTTTGATATAATGAAATTAATTTTTTTGATAGAATGAAAATCACTTCTTTTACATAATGAAATGATCTTCTTTGATGTAATGAAATTCACTTCTTTGATATAATGAAATTAACTTTTTTGATAGAAGAAAATCACTTCTTTTTCAATAATGAAATTACTTCTTTGGATGTATGAATTCACTTCTTTTGATATCATGAAATCACTTCTTGATATGAATGAAAATTCCCTTCTTTTACATATGAATGAATCTTTCTTTGATGTAATGAAATTCACTTCTTTGATAGAATGAAATTCACTTCCTTGATGTAATGAAATTCACCTCTTTGATATAATGAAATTCACTTCTTTGATATAATGAAATTCACTTTTTTGAGAGAATGAAAATCACTCGGTTTTCGAAGAAGCAGAAAACCACTCGACTTCGAGATGCCGTCACTATGACCAGCTAAGCGCAGTCCCGACTGGGAAGGGAATAAGTCTCCTAAAATGAAGGGGCGAAGTCACTCGTCAAGGGATTGGAAAAAGGAGGAGAGAGAGAGAGAGAGAGAGAGAGAGAGAGAGAGAGAGAGGCCTACCCCGGTACCGCCCACATACCATCCCCCAGCAACACAATGAAGTGGCAGAGAATTGGCACTGGAGGAAAATGAGAGGGAATGAGGTCGAAGAGAAAGGTAAATAGTATATATGGAGTGGCAAGTGTCGCGGTATGGGGGAAAGAGGGGTATATGGGATGGGAGGGAGAGTTAGAGGGGAGGAAAAAGAAGGGGAAATGGATGCGAAGAGTAGGGTCGGGGGGGGGGGGGAGGTTTAAGAATGGAGGGAGGGGGTGTTAAGAAGCTGTCATAAAGGCATCACGGGATCACAGGTGCGTCGCTTTCATAGCGCCCAAGGCGAAAGCGCATTCTTCTTCTTCTTCTCCTACTCCTCCTCCTCCTCCATTTTTCCCTGACACACCTTCTTCATTCTTCCGAAATGTTTTTTAGGCCTCGTGACACGAGCCAAAAGCAGCCCATTCCTGCTCAAAAGCCCTTCATGGCAGCAAATGGCACCTTCATCTCGTATAGGCACTCCTACCAACAGTCTGACCCCTGCACACGGGCCCTTATAGTTTACCACAACAATACCTTTCTCTCTCTCTCTCTCTCTCTCTCTCTCTCTCTCTCTCTCTCTCTCTCCATCATAACTTCTGAGAGAGAGAGAGAGAGAGAGAGAGAAATACCCCATCACTCGAATCACCCAATTCAACACACAATCGCAGGAATACAACCAGCAGGTAACCCACGTAAGGATCAAGGTAATGGCACCGCCTTACGCTATAGTGGCACTTTTTCATCGCTTTGGCTCTCCCTCCTTGTTACACGAGGGACATAAACCATGTGGGTGCCACGAAGTGCCAGAGAGCCCCACGCTTTCGGTCTCGCTCGATAAGAACTTGCAGTAGACGGACGATATCGACCTCTGAGGTAAAAGTACTGGGTATGAGAGATAACTGATCGAGAAAGAAGTGCATAAATTAGTTGATGAAAAGGGGAAATAGTCGGAAATAGAAAGTAAAAGTGTGGCTACTTACCACATGTGAAATTGACCAAAGAGAGCGACACGTGTAAGGGGACAAAATGCAGAATGGACCTCACATATCTATTGAATCTTGTTTTGACGGAGATTGCAAGAAAGAAAGTGACAAAAAATTTTTAATATTGCAATTTGGTTTTTATCGAGACTTGGAAGAGACGTTAAAAACAAAACCAGCATTTATTATCACCCTCTCTCTCTCTCTCTCTCTCTCTCTCTCTCTCTCTCTACATGTACGTATGTATGTATGGTTATATATATTAGGGCAGAACTTGGGCTTGAAGGGCTTTGGGAGTGTCACTATTTATCCCAGCAACCTCGAAAACTATGGATAAGACACTAATATCTGCCATTTTCGATTATTATTATATGTCACCACTTTCTCGCTACCCTCCCTATTGGGACTGAATTTGGACTTAAAGGGTATCAGGAGTGTCACTATTCTCCTCAGCGACCTCAAAAACTGTAATTTTTACGTTAACCCCTTCCCACCCCATTCTCACCCTCTTCCCCATTGGGTCTGAACTTGGACTTAAAGGACATCTGGAATGTCACCTTTCATATATATATTATATATATATATATATATATTTATATATATATATATAATATATATATATACATGTATGTATATATATATGTACTATATATATATATATATAGATATATATATATATATATTTAATTATTTATATTTTTTAAAGTATATATATCACTTTTATTCCAAAGTCATTCTTCATGGCTATACATACATAATATATATATATATATATATATATATATATATATATATATATAATATTATATATTAATATATAAATTTGTTTTGGTTTAATTTGCACATTTATTTTGACGTTGTTACGATTGTCATTCAGGAACAAAAAGGAAAGTGAACAGTACACATACTGTATATAACATATATATATAGATATTATATATAATATGATTATTATAATATTATTAATATATATATATAAATATTATATCTAATTATTATAAATTATAAAATTATTTCTATTAATATTATATATATTAAATTATATATGTTATATACAGTATGTGTACTGTTCACTTTCCTTTTTGTTCCTGAATGACAATCGTAACAACGTCAAAATAAATGTGCAAATTAAACCAAAACAAATTTAAAAGGACAGACTGAGATCCCTTTTTCCTCTGGAACTGAAAGCAATCGAACAAGTTCAACTTTTAGCAGAATTTACTTCTGCAAAAGATTTAACCAAAAATCATACGAAAATTCCTCTAAAAAATGTACAAGAAAACAAGAGCTAAAGGTAGGGCGGGGGGTGAGGGGGGGGGGGGGTGGGGGCGCGGATTGGAATAGGTTTTACCTTTCAGGTGCTCTAGAGGAGAGCAGAAGGAAGTTACAAGAAGGGGGAAAGGTGGGGGCAGAATCCCCCATCTTCCTCCCCCAAAAGTCGCAACCTGAAGCTTAAGTTTATGACGTTTTAATGTGTTGGGAGATAATCCTGAAAATTCCTAGAGGCGAGTCCCAAGAGTCGTAAAAATTCGCGCCAGATCCGACCAGGAGGGAGGGAGAGGGGGGAGGGGGCTCTGCTCCCTTCTATCCCCTCCTATGAAAATTTAACTTTGGGGGCGGGGGCGGGGGATTGGAGGGAAGGGGGCTGCAAGGGGCGTGGAGGTAATCTAATAAGTGCGTTGAATTATAGCGCAAAGGGCGTGACGGGTATCGATAATGGACGCAGCCAGAGAGAGGGATGGAGAGAGAAAGATATGCATTTGCTTATTATATGAAACTTCATAAATACACTAATACTTATCTGTTACAAAGAAACCTATGAAAAAGTTTAAAAACCACGATTAGTTTAGAAACAACCGTGATTTCTATTAAGCTTGATAAGGGCCGTTAAAAATTTAATGTGAAAAGGGTGGATTTAGCCATATATCAAGAATAACAAGTATGTATATATAATATATATATATATATAATTATATATGATATAGTATATATATATATATACACACACACTCGCGTCTATGCTATTCTTGATATATGGCTAAATCATCATTTTCCACACACACACACACACACACATATATATAATATATATATAAATAATATATATATATATATATATATATATAGATATATATTATATTATATTGGAGACCACACTTTTATCTGATTACTAAAGGTTAACTTTCTCTTAGTGGATGTTTTCCATTCCTCCATGAAACCTATACCTTTTTCCGCGTTGGAAACGTGATAAAAGAAAGCGAATTTATTTATTGAAAACTCACAAATATCCTGCGCTTACACTACATGAATTTACTACAACGTACAGACGGAATTAAGGATACCTTTAAGCGCGAACTCACTTTCATTTTCGGTAAGGTGTCACCAGGAACTTGTATGGTAACGATTTTACTCCTTCCATAATTATTTTTCGCGAGTTACTTTAATACTTGTATTCACTTATTTGTAACCTCACTGACTAGATTTCAAATTGTCAAAATTTAGCCGAGTGTATAAAAACAAAATCAATATATGTTATATAGACAAAATTAGTGTTTGTGTGTGTGTTTGTGGGCACGTAAGGACGTAAATAAATATTAAACTATATAATCATGTAACATCACACGGTTGTAGTTTTTTTTATTCAGTTGAATTCATCAAGAAATTAAGAATTAATACTCAACGCTTCCACCTCTTTCTAACCATACGCACGAGAAGTTTTAAAATCCAATGGTAACTTTTATCTAAGTTAAAGTACCCACGAAAACATGAGCCCTTTTACAAGACAAATGAAAATGTATAAATTTTTGCAATGTTCAAATTCTACGTTCCTTTTGACAAGGTGAAAATGAATGAGGGCATTCGGGGAATCTAAAACTACATGAAGTGAAAGTGGAAAGTAATATTCTATTGGATGTATCACAATCATAAGGCAGTTTCTAGCATTATCAGATAAGAGTAATAAATGGTTGGACAATTATTTTCCTCTGCTTCTACATTTACTGCGATGTCGCCTAGATAGGGCAGCTTGGGAACCGCACAGGATTTACAGAACTGGCTCTGAAAGTGTGTTCAGCACAAGGGTTGTGTTTGACGTGTGAATAAACTTAATCAGGCGACCCATAGAAGGTAAGCAATAATGCAAAAATTCGTAGGAAACATGAGAGCGCACAAGCGTAACCGAACACCAGGTTAAGAAGGGGGGGGGGGGGGGGGGGGGGGATCGAACACTTTTGAATGTTCTTTCCTAATAACTGTTGTATGGTACTGAGGTCAAAGGAAAAACAGAAATGGTGAAAAATGCACAAACAAGAAAAAATCAACAAAACATCAACAAAGGTGTCGCGAGAGATTATAAATGGTGAAAAATCTTTAGAGGAAGACAATGGTGCACGGGCATGCTCAGTGTGGCAAGACATGACACTGAAGATCTCTACGGTTTTTTAATCATCGACTACAGAGACTTAAGGGAATTATCGGAATTATCACTGAAGCTCTGTTTAGGCAGACGGACGAAGAAAGCAGGTGGTGGGAGAAAATGGTGTTAAATCAATGTAGTACATGTATGCTCACTGCATAATATACAATGAAAAAGACGAACGCGCCTTAGTCAGCAGATGAATCTATCTAAACTTAACCATTTCATTCCAGGAAACCATTCAGACATGCAAACAAACCGAACCCAAAACGGAAAGCATTTCAAGAAGACCCCCCATAACAGCGATGAAGCAAAGGACTTCCGCCTCCTTTCCTCGGAAATCTATGTTGATATCGCCAGGCCATACGTGGACAGTTCGGAGAATTTGTAAATGTTCGCCGACGTCCTGACCGGTTCAGTTCATCGCCTTTTCAAAGGTTTCCCGAGTTCCCATCAGTGCTACTTAGGCGCCCGGCGGCCTCTTTGACTGTTCTGCCTCATAGTTTCTGCTTCATTGAATTTGTTTCTACAGAAGTTCTGAGGACATTTTAAAAGCCAAAATCTTTTCAGAAATATTGGTAAAAGTATACAGAGGCATTAAAATAAATATCCTACAACGGGATACAAAGGTTACGCAATAATTTGCGCGGAATTATTCATAAAATGATTGTTTTTCAAACTTGCCCGACGACTACACAAGACAAAAGCATGTGGAAAATTACAACACGCCATTAATAAGTAAAAAAAATACAACAACATTTTAAAATAACCATGGGTGTACAACAAAATAAAAGATTTCCGTGAAATGTGGATACCTAAGTCTAGAATCTCTCTCTCTCTCTCTTTTGAAAGCGATGAACTTTCTGGCTTTAACATAACAAGATTAAACTGCTGACGTCATCATGAATGCAAGAACATCAGATAACATGCCAACTCCTCACCACCTTAAACATGGTCTCCAGTCAGCACAGATATACTGTAGCTTGCAAAAATAAATACCCCTATCCCCTGCTATCTCTCTCTCTCTCTCTCTCTCTCTCTCTCTCTTTATGGCAAGGTATACATATCGTAAATTTGTGAACACTTATCCGAATCAAATTGTAAAAGCACACAGAGTCTTCCTAGATATAAGGGAAACGTTTCTATTACATCTCAGTCATTCACAAACTCACGCAGGACACCGCTCCTTCAGTTTTTGAACGATAAAGGGAATGTTGACTCCGACAGCAGCTTTTTCAATCTGAAACCATATGTTAGGTAACTAATGTGAAATAAACTCCATATCTGCTAAAAAAAAAATTATATTACTTTCCGCATTGAAACTCGTACCCTAAATATATTTTACAAAATTTATTATTTGAATGTACGTATATAACACGTTAATGAGCCAATATCCCGCCTGGATCAACTTTCTTATGCCGTATAGTAAAAACAACGCAATAAATAACTCATTTGAATCTGCCATTAAGGGATCTGCAGCCATAACTGATACTCTACAATTTAGTTGTTACAGATGTTGACAGTAAAGCTTCCTTAAGATATCGTCGTGTTTTTAAGAAATGAATCACTTGATTTATTACGTGAATAAGATATTAATATTTCCTAGACACTGTTGTTTATACTTCTATCATTAACAACATCTCAATATTTCTTGCAAGCGTCAAATTCGCAAAGCCAAAACCCGTAGAATCCAGTCGTCGGTGCAGCCATTATTTAAGGAGATCTCACAAAAGCAGCAAACTCCGTCCCTTCCTTTATTTCTACTTTGCGAAATAATGCCCTCCATTTCATTAGCGTTCAAGCCCTTCTAGCCCGTAAATCCTGCTCCTGAGAACAGCTATGCGATTGTTTGCGCTGGGCGATTTACGAGAGTTTATTTCTTATATTTGGCTTCAAACTCCCGAGCTTCTTCTGACTGCTGTTGTGGTTGGTTTAACTTTGTCAGCGAATTGTCAACATCTTTCTATAGTGAGCATTAATCTCTTTCTCTTTCTTTCCTTCCCTCTCACGGTTTCAATGTCTCTCTCTCTCTCTCTCTCTCTCTCTCTCTCTCTCTCTCTCTCTCTGACTTTAAAATTATTTCTTTCATTCTCACATAATAGCATTCTCAATTATCAAAAAACACCCCCCCCCCTCTCTCTCTCTCTCTCAAGGATATTAAAATATTTTCTTCCAATAGAATCTTCTCCTCAACATTACTATAGTTGGTATTAACCTCGCTTACTATCACCGTTTCAAAACCGTAGGCTTGCATAAAAGTATTCTCTGTCTCTGAGAATATTAAAATAGTTTTTCTGCATCCAGTTAAAATCTCGCCAGCGTTCAAAACTAAAAATGAAGAATACCTGACGTATTCTCGTCGATTTATTCCTTCCCTGTCTCAAAAGTCATTGAGTTGCACAAAGTAATATTCTCATATATATATTTAATCTCTCTCTCTCTCTCTCTTAGAATATTAAAATAGCATTCTTCCAGTTAAATCTTGCACTAAGCATGTATTCCCTCAGTTATTCTTCCTGTTTAAAAGCCATTAGCTTACGCAAATATTCTATATATATATATATATTATATATATATATATATATATTTATATATATATATATATATTATATATATATATATATATTAATCTCTCTCTCTCTCCCTCTCTCTCTCTATCTCTCTCTCTCTCTCTCTCTGAGATCTAGGTTCCACTATAATTAGTCCTGAGGGGTTCCTCGCCATGTACATCATTCTTTGATTTCGGCGTCGCGTCTCGTAAATACGATTTTATTCGCTTTAAAATAATTAACTTTATGTTGCCTCTCTTTGGACTAGGAAACGTCATCCCGATTCTTCTAAGTAAACATCTGTGAGGGCAGGGGGAGGGGTGGGGGTGGGTTTAAGGGGGTTAGGGTAGAGAATGATTTCGCCAAGGTGAAAACGAAGACGAGATAAGACGCAAATTATACGAATCTTTATCATCTAGATCGCTAATCGTATTTATACGAATCCTGATTGTCTAGATCATTAATCGTATAATTATTTAGATCACTAATCATATTTATATGAATCATTGTTATCTAGTTCAATACTCGTATTTACATGAATCATTTTTATCTAGATCATGAATCGTATTTACATGAATCATTATTATCTAAATCACTAATCATATTTATATGAATCATCATTATCTCATCTAGATCACCAATTGTATTTATACGAATTATTATTATCTAGATCGCCAATCCTATTTATACGAATCATGATTATCTAGATCATGAATCATATTTACACGAATCATTGGTCTCTAGATCACTAATTATATTTATACGAATTATTATTATATAGATAGCTAATCATATTTATACGAGTCCTGATTATCTAGAACATTAATCATTGTTATTTAGAGCACTAATAGTACTTATATTAATCATTTTTAATATCAATCATTATTATCTAGATCACTAATCGTATTCAGATGAGTCATTTTAATGTAGATTATTGATTGTATTTATATGAATCATATCTACATCATTAATTGCATTTACGTAAGCCACTTTATCTACATCACAAATCATTTTTAAATGAATCCTTAGTATCTTGGCCATTAATCATATTTACGAGAACCCTTACTGCTTTATCAGTATCCAAATTTATCTTCACTATAAACTGCCCTACACTGAAAGTGATACAATATAATGTATAAACGCACTCTGATCTTTACATAACCTCAAATAAAAATTCCCGTGCTCCTGCTTCCTTGTGCACAAAGGTGAGTCCCTCCCTTAATAAGACAGGAAAAACAAAGAGTTCTAAATCCCAGGTTTTGTTTCTCGCATGGATAAGTTTTCCCTTAAAAAAAAAGCTCGTCTTTTCTTTCCAAATTAACTCCATCAGTAACTCGAGTCTATGACTCACTAAATACATGTCTATGGTTGGTCTTCAAAATAAACTTCTCCCCCCACCCCGGCCCCCCCCCACAATTTTAATCTAATACTAATGATGCAAAAATATGTCCCGTTATAAATCATGTATTCTTAATGTTTATCTGCAAATTTAACGTCGAAATTCACCGTTTATTTCCATCTTTTATTTAAAATAGCAACACACGTCTCCACAGAGAAAATGAAATTCATCTCATTTGTCTTAAACACCAGTTCCGTGACCCTATCCCAAATAAAATGACAAAAATTTTAGGACTCCACTATGATATTTAACAAATATAGAAACGGGCTCAATAATCATATTAGCTTCCTGACAAATAACACTAAGCATCTCTCTCTCTCCCTCTCTCTCCCTTTTCTCGAAATGGCTCTTGAAACCCGGAGAAATGCGTGTCAGAGCCAATCCCAAAGAGCTTACCGACAAGAGGCTTTCTATCCTACTTTTATTGTACTATTATTGTGAACAAAGGAATTAACCAAATTTAAGTGTATTTTTTTGCTGACAGTTCAGCAATGGAAATCCTACCAGACTCTTCCTATATAAAGTCAGCAGACACACTTACGTCCCACAAATTCAGACCTAGTCCTTTTTTGAAGCTTAATTATAGAAATATTTGGAAGGAAAACTAATAGGGCTCTGCAAAAAAAAAAAAAAAAAATGGTAAATGGTACAGTTTGTTGAGGCTGACGAGCTGCTGATGAGCTTTCGGTGTCAGATCAGGAAGCAAACGATGCACGGAAAGCTTCTGGCGCCTCTGGGATTCATCACCGTTTTTAAAAATCTTTCACAAGAGCCAAACTCAGCATTCAGTGACATCTAATGGAGGAACTACAACACTCCTTGTCGTGTCTGGGAGATATTTGTGCTTTGCTCAGTGGCACTTGCTTTAAAACTTTATTTTTGAAGCCTGTTCCCAGGTTGGTACTGTTTGCTTTCGATATGGAGCCGACACCTATTCACCTTAAAGAGTTAATCTTACATACAAACACACACATGATATATATATATATATACATATATATATATATATATGTATATATATATATATTATATATATATATATATATATATATATATATATATATATGTGTGTGTGTGTGTGTGTGTGTGTGTGAGAGAGAGAGAGAGAGAGAGAGAGAGAGAGGTGTCTATCAAACTGCATAACAAATGTATTCGTAGAACATTTAGTAAAAGTTGATATGCCATCCAACCACTCGGAAAGAGAACCTTGAAGCCCAATAGTATTCTTTAGAGAGTATTCTTATTCAGTAAGGTTATCTATCTTCATTGCAATTGCACCTTACAACTATTCTGAACACATCAAAACTCATACATGCACATTGTTTAATAATCATCCCAAGCAACATAAAATATCAATGAATAAATCTGCTCGGTCTACTTCCCATTCAGACAGTCGCATAACAAGAGACGAAACCCATAAATATGGAATAAACGCAAGAAAACAAAGGCAAAATGGCTCAACCTCATTCAGACGTCAAGAGCCATTTTCAAGTCCAACTTGGGATCGTGTTAACGTCGCCGTCCCGCCCTGGCGACATTACTTTAACGGAGGAACTAATAAAGCCTCTACACCTCTACCCTCTCAAGGTATCACCTCCGCGCTAACTACCTCTTTCGGCCATTCATTAGCAAAAGTCCCTCGCAAACTACCACCTGTCACCCCGAGCTAGTTAGCGAGGCTAATGGCCTGCTGCAGCAGCAGAGCAGCCGCCGCTAACGGAGGGTACCCTACAACCAAGCCGCAAAGTTAGTCCGTTCTGGGAAAGTTAAATTGTTAAATTTTCATATGACGTCATTAAGAGATTCTGGTTTTGGGTCTACCTAGACTGTTTTCCCTTCCCGAGTTCATTCGTATTCTTTCTGTACTTTTTTCATGTAGAAGAAAATGGAATTTTCCCGATAATAAACAGGAAAATAAAGAGGGGAGATAAACATTTTTTGCTCAGACGAATTTAAAAAATATATCTCACAAAAGAATAGTAATGGTAATTTGTAATGGGGCTAAAACAAAATCTTTGTCAGGGGCACGCCAGTTTTCCTTTAATAAGACATTTATTGCTAACCGTACTTCCTTTGCACAAACACACACACAATATATATACATATACATATATATATTACAGAGTATACTAAGTAGCAAGCTGAAAGATGCAATGCTGAAAAAACGAGTGGTTGGAGTAATATCTGCTCATTTATTTGGCTAAAGTGGAAGTTGAAATAGAAAGAATTCTGACCTGGAGAGGAAGGGGTGAAAATGCGGTTATAAATGCAATTAAGGTAAGTTTGATACGAACGGAGTGAGGAGAGAATAAAAGCAGGAAACGGATGAAAAATGGGTTAACGTTCAAGACACAAAAGTGGCTGGACAATATGAGGAATGTATAAAATTCCTGGACGGGGTCACAGAGTCGGCAGGGAGCATTTGTGGTTAGAGGAGGATAGGACGAGGAAATAAAAATAAGTTGATGGAATGAGGAAACGCGAGGTTTAGCGAAGGAAAATGGAGATTATCAATGGCGTAATTGCAGGGCACAAAGAAAGATCTTGCACAGTTGTACATGAAGATTGATAAGCACAATTAAGACGGAAATGTGAAAAAGAAGGCTCGTTTCTAAAAAAAAAAAAAATGGGGGAAAAGTTCATCACGTATGCTAGAGAGAATAAGTTGTTCGAAAGGTACGTAAATGGCTCTACATAAAAGAAGCAAATGAAGGGGTGCTGACTGAAGTACATGCAGTCATGGGTTGAATTTGTGAACGTTATGAAGATTAGTGGAATATGAAAGATAGAAGCAATGATAATCAATAATGCAAAAGTGGAAAAGGTCAGTGAAAGCTTCAGAATGACAGTGCTTGTGGAAGTGACTGTTCAGAATGTAAAGAGGGCATTTGGAATACACAGAGTTTGAAACGATCAGAAGTTAAGTACTGTCGAATGGGGTTAAGCGTGACTGAATGGTTATTCAGGGTGCGTGAGACACGTCAAATGATGGAAATGTTAAAAAAGAATGGATGGGAGGTATAATTGTCCCATTGTATATGAAAAAACACCTGAGAGGAAACTGACAGCATTACGGAGACGTAGTGACATTAATCAGAAGAGAAGGGAGGGTTTACGGTAAAATTTAGATTGCGAAAATAAGACTGGTGACACATGGGATCGATAGGAAAAGAACAATGTGGGTTCAGGCAAGGAAGAGAAACTGTGGATAAGTATTTGTAATGAAACTATCATGTGAGAAGTCTGAAATAGGAAAAGTTGTACGCGATACACTTCATGGCGGTCACGTGGAGGGTTCTTGCGGAAGTGTGGCAAACAAGAAAAACCGCTGGAATAATAAAAAGGTATTTTGATGGAAGCAAAGTATCTGTTAGGGTATGTAAATGAAAGAATAAATGATTATGTGTCAAAATAAGTTCGAGAAAAGGATGCGTTTGATCTTCACCTTTATGCATAAAGTGGTCTTAGAAGTTAGAGAAAGTACATTAAATGTGTTAAATGTAAAAGTGGTAGGATTAGACAATGGCTTATAAGTGAAGGGCGGACAAGCTGATGTTTGCAAGAGAAGATAGATAAGAGTCAATGTGAGGAAGCGCAAATCATCTGGGTAAACAGAAATCGGTAGGATGGAGCAATGAATGTTATCATGTATGATAAAAGAATGAGAGTTGCTGATTTATACAGGAATCTGGGAGTAAAAAATAATGGATGATGGCAGGAGAGAAACATAGAAGTGAAGTGTGAATGTTGAATGAAAAAAAAAAAAAAAACTTTAACCTGTTAAGGTGAACTGTTTGCATAGTGGAATTGGTGTAAAAATACCTGAAACGATAAAATCTGTAAAAGTGGTGCAAAAGCGAACATAAACAAGATGGGATCATTAGTGAAAAGTGTGCTTGGTTAGGAGGCTTTATGAGGAATCAAACACCATTTTCATGAAGCTGGAAGAACATGTGTGTGTGTAAGTCAATTAAATTTCCCTAATGGGGGAGTTACATGAAAAACAAGGCAATGGCCACGGTTTCATTCATATACGTATACTAAGTCGTGAATGAACCACAGAGCAGAAAAATTCCTCAACATTATCCACATTATGCACCCATACAAAAGGCTCATCAGGTGCCCGTGAAACCTCTTACACAAATGGATACTAAGGCCCTCCCTTTCTTATGTGTGTGTGTGTGTGTGTGTGTGTGTGTCTGTGTCTGTGTGTGTAGTAGTAGTAGTAGTATTCACAATCTCTTAACTTCCCGATTCCTTCACACTTTTTTGGATGAGCTTGTCACTTCAAAGCTTTGTAGTGACAAGAGTAGCTCCCCAAAAAGTGTGAAGAACCCGAGAAGCTAAGAGGCCATTGTGGCTATTACCAACAGACAGATAAATAGATGCACGTGCATTTGTGTGTGCTTGTCCGACGAGTATAAAAAAAGATCACTGAAAAAAAAGTTAAATGCTCCTCAAGAAAGTGCCAGCAGTTAAAGACAGTAACAGAAGTTGTACCTCAAAATTCATTCTTCGAAGTAATTTAAAGGAGCTGTGTTTCTGCTAAAGTAAATATGAAACTAATTAATGAATCCCAATGTATGAATGCTTGTCCTCTATTGATTTAAAATGTTACTGAAACTACGCCTAGGCTTTGAAAAATGATAAAGAAAAGAAACGAAATAAATACAATATCTTAGAAACAATGACGGAATACTCAAGATACAAAAATGTACGTCAGTCTATATCAGTATGCACATACACAGGGACTGAATTTCAGGACGAAATCTGACAGAATGACGGAAGTATTTGGATAGCTTTCGTGACAGTTTGCCTCAGATGAAAACAGAAAAAGTGCGACGGCTGCCAAATGTTTTATAGCAGGTTTGATGGGGGAGAATTGTGCCTCATCGCAGAGGGAAATCATTTCTCATCCCCTCTAAGAGAAAGAGATACAGAATCCCCGGCAGCTAAACAAAGCTTGGCATAAAACAAATCTCGGAGAGAACTCGAGACGGTTTAAGGAGTCGGTGGGCAGCACCCTGGCAGCAGCCTCTGTATTGGCAGCCCCGCGAGAAGGGTATGAATAAACATGGGGAACTGTCTCCCCTCTTGTGGCAGCTGCCCGCCATGTTTAATGGGGTCTCATGCCCTGTCTCCCTTAGGCACCATTATACATATTTAAGGAGCTCCCAGTCGGCATTTTATTGTCATCATTATTCGAAAAATCGTGTCCGGCGATGTTGAATGAATGACAAGTAACAGACGCACAGACAGACACACAGACAGACAGACAGATATATGGACCATTTACATATATATGACATGAGCAATTTCATGTTCCTTAAGCGCATATGTAAAGGCAGCACAACACACACGTCAGTTTATGCATTTGTTTGTGTGTGTTTGTGCGAGGGTGGTTGAGCGGAACACGTGTGGAGTCGGTGCCAACTCTATACATTAAAGTTAGGGCTCCAACAGTCACTTAAGAAAGTATTAGGGAAGAGGCGCGTGTGTGCGTGTGTGTGTTTGGCGGGGCAAAGGAGGAGACGGTTACCCCCTTGTCGCACTTAGTAGATACTGCGTGAGAGATTTATTGCTTTAACGCCACTGTTTAACTCTGAAATCTAAAATTACTATCACATTATCTACATAAAATATACATATGCACACACACATAATTACATACATACATACATACATACATACATACATATATATATGTATATATATATATATATATATATATATATATATATATATATATATATATGTGTGTGTGTGTGTGTGTGTGTGTGTGTGTGTGTGTGTGTGTGTGTGTGCAGAAAGCATCAAAGCAGTATTTTCATTTTTATTGTCGATTTTTAAAAAAAACACTAAAAAAATTAGATATCACCCTTTTAAGAGGAAAATTGAAAAACCGAAATTTTCACCATAGGTTATCGTAAAACCTATGACTATTTCTCTCTCTTAAACAATTATGACATCATTCTTTACCCTGATGTTTAAGTAATTCTGAAAAAAAAAATTAGAAATTCGGCAGGCAAATAAAAATATTCTCTTCTCTCTCTCTCTCTCTCTCTCTCTCTCTCTCTCTCTCTCTCTCTCAGTATGTACACGCGCGCGCGCGCAAATACACACATATTATACATAAATATGTATATAAACACTTGCATTCATCTGAGTGAGTCTACACACACATACAAAACACCAACAAAAAGATAAAAACAAACAAACAAACAAACGGGGCACCGCAACCCGGTAACAAAGAAGCAAATAAAGTCAGAAGCATCCAAGCGAGTGTTGAGAGCGATGATAACGTTAAAACACCTAGAGGAGAAGAAGAGGAAGAGGAACGAAGAAGAAGAAGAAAAAAAAAATCGACAGCAAGCGATCAGCCTTTTAAAAAAGCGACGTCGCCGTCTAGTCAGTTGGGTTCCAATCGAATCTCGACAACCCAACCCACACAGCACATGGGTAAACAGACAAGGCATGAACACTCGGAAATAAACAAACCTTCTCTCTCTCTGATCTTTTGAGAGAGAGAGAGAGAGAGAGAGAGAGAGAGAGAGAGAGAGAGAGAGAGAATATAAATTCAAAGGGAGTTAGAGGCTAAGAGAATAGGAAGAGAGACTGAATAACATTCGGAAATAGTAACTTAACTTGCAGGAAATCTATGGTAATATATATATATATATATATATAATATATATAGATATATATATATATATATATATATATATATATATATATTATATATATATATGAAACAAATTTCGTTTATTTGTACAGACTATGTGACATCGTATCCAAACAATACTAGTTTTAATTACTTCTTCGCTTTAGACCTTAAATTATATTAAGGTCTGGTACCAATTTCGACTCACGAAAACATTTAGTTAGAAAAATATTAGACCACAGATAAGATAGTAGTAGTGCAATTCTTTATCAATCAGTATTAAATATACATGGGTACATTTTTACAAAATATGAAAATTGTCACTTCTACACATTATGTATTACGTGAAAATCTTTTGAAACCATAACAATGTTGTATTGTATGTGGAGTTATAACTTTTCAAGTTTTTAATTGACATCAACATTATAAAATTTTCGATAAAATCATCGTAAAATTACCAGTTACATGTAATTGAGTAATAATTTTCGCTTTGAAATGCATCAACAGTCCGGTAAAGATTGGCCACACATTCCATAATTAATTGGCAATGATAATTATACATTTCATTACAATAAATGTGTTTCACAGAGGAGTAAACGATATCTCTTTCGAAAACGGTTGAAGTAAATTTTACTGAGTTACAGTGAATGAATGACCGGTCGGGGCAGGAAATATAATTCAACTTCATCACGAAAACCGTGAATTCTCGGTTTCCGAAATGTGTCTGCTGTACTTCGCCCTAAAGAACAGCACCCCAGAAGAGCAATACAGAGCAACGGAGAGCAACGCCAAATTGCTCCGGTTGGGCCATACCAACGACACATCAGACGACTACTAATTATCGTCTTAGGCCGTGAAGATGCTGCGTTAAGAGATTTCCTCTGAGGAGGATGCTGCAATATGAAGCTCGCGGAGACAAATGGAGCATTTCCTACGTCTCGCCATTCTGCTCCAGATCCACTTGACCAGATTTGTAAAGAAACTCTTTTCACACCCAGATGGGAAATTGGATATCTTTCATCTGAAGGTTCCCTATTATCAAATAGTTTAGGATTGAGACACGGATCATGACTGAATGATTTTATGAGTTTGTGAATGCACTTATCAAAAATAGAAGATTTCTATGTACATATACAAACACTGTGTTTTGCAAGCGTATGATTCAAGGATCAAACCTGTCAATAACAATGACGATTAGCTTTTGCTCTTCTTTAAAAGAAAGCTTTTAAATCAATAGGGTATATAAGTTCACAATGCCCTAACGTATATATTTGTGTATGTATAGCAAGCTTTAGACATACACAATATACGATACATGGGAAAAGGCTTCGGGTAATACTATTAAAATGGCTCTCGACTGTTGTACAAACAAACAAAACGAAGTTGAAAACCGAAAATCACTCAGACCCACAGACAGATATAGGAATAAATGCACACACATACACACACACACTCTATAATATATATATATATATATGGATATATATATATATATATATATATGGAAATGCCTAAAATATATTTCTTTAAAACCTAACAACTTTACAGATTAACTGTGTAAAATGAAGAAACGCTTAAATATATTGGTACAAAGACAATCTAATGTTCTTCAATTATTTCACGTCGAGGAACAGAACAGAATGAAAACAAATAAAAAAAAACTGCAAATAAAGGAAAAAGTTGGCCATAGCAAATTTCACAGAGAATACCACGTGTGGCGTGGAGAGTTTTTGTGTCGCAACGACAGAAAAAAAAAAAAAAAAAAGAAAGAACAAAGAAGAAAAGTCTTTTCAAAGGAAAGGCTCTCAGCGACCGAGGAGGAGAATCACTTGCTTGAAAAATCTTTAACGAATTGGTTGTTTGATCGTTATCGGGCTAATCCGGTGGCACTCTTAACGATCGTTAGCCGAAGGTGTGCCACAGACAGCCAGATTACCTTAGCTATGCTGATACATGTTTGTGCAGATGATGCGTTCGAGCGGGAGGGCGCATGGGCGTTTCGCACGTAAGGACGCCACGGGAGTTTCGATCTTAAGGGAGCTGGTGCTATGGCACCCTAATCCCGCCGGAGTGCCGCAGATTTAGCTAGATTGGCTTTCGTGCGAGATGGCGTCCTCAGATAGAGTTGGTGAGATTCATATAACAGCGCTGGGGAAGGAGGCCACAGAAATTAAAATAAGATGGATTAAATTGCAAGGGATTGAGACGCTGTTGTTATGGCGATACGTGAGATGAGGAAAAAAAAAGAGACTGGTTTAAAATATATGATGTATTCAAACGACGTACTACAAAATAATAAGGTAAAACGGTAGTATGTATTGGATGAACCTTCCGCCATAAATTATTACTATAAAAAAAAGTCTGGTGCTTAACTAAATGAAAATTCAAAATGTCCCAGATTAAAAACAAATTAAAATATGGTCCCCTAATCTAACGACGAACCATACCAACACTTTAGAAGAAGAAATGTGACATTCATATATGTATGTATGTATGAATGTGTATGTATGTATGTATAAGTTTCAATCAAATATCAAAAAATTCCTTTTTCAAAACAATGATAAAACGACAGCCAAGAGGACCGACCACCTCTATCATATGGCTATCGTAAATATATCACATTCATATGCTATCGTATATATATCACTTTCACATACTATCGTAAATACATCAGCCAAAAACCTTCACGGCTATAAGCTGCACAAACAAACATGCTTGAGAGAGAGAGAGAGAGAGAGAGAGAGAGAGAGAGAGAGAGAGAGAGAGATTCCTAAACGCCCTGGGCATGATGATACCCGAGACATGGAGCATAAGGGGGAGGAGCTTGAATACCCAATGACGACGTCGAGAAATGGGAGGGAAGGGGTGGGGAGATAACGAGGAAGAGGAATGGGGGGGGGGATGGAGAGGAGTGGGGGGTATGCAAAGTAGGCACCAATACCACCAGGCGTTACTTGATTCCACGTAGGAGGAGTGCGTTGAGGGAGGTGGTGCGAGGAGGGAAATGGGGGTGAAATGAGATAATAGGGAAGGGGGTGGAAGAAATGGAGGGAAGGGAATGATTGAACGAGGCGCCACACCACGATGATGATACATTCAAACAATGCATTTTCTTCATGGCCATAAACGGCAGAGCGACGAAGGAACATAGAATCTATTGCAACCAAATCAATAAATCGGTGATCGGTGCTGCGCTCGTCTTTTGTTTACCTGTAAATATGATTTAAATTCTGTACATCACTGCAAAGCCTATCATCAAGATTAAGGATTAATTAGTCTTCTTAAATTTGTCTCCAAATCCTCCTTTCCACAAGTCGAAAAGATTCGCGCATTCGACGATATTCAAGCCAAAAGTGAGTTCATGCAAAGCTTCCATTTCTCCCTCCATCGAGAAACGGCGGAAAGGGGGAGGGCTTTAAGCGATAGGGGTGATGGGGGTTGAGGGGGTGAGCAGTGCCAGGGAGAGAGAGCAAGTAAAAAAAAGGGGGAACCAGAGCCAGTAAATTTACATGTTGTCGAGAGCCACTTTGAATATTCGCCTTTAGGCTCCTCCCACAAGCCAGCCGCTCTTCACCAACATCGACTCCGCTCGCTCGCTTCAAGAGGGGAGAGAAAGAGAGAAAGAGAGTGAGAGGGAGAGAGCGAGAGAGAAAGAGGAGAGAGAGAGAGAGAGAAAAAGAGGGTTGCATACCATATTCTTCCACACATTCAATTTCCCCTCGCCGTAACGCTCAACCCGAGGACTATTTCCAGTCAAAACTATTTTTATCTTCTTCAGCAGGGAAGACACTCTCTCCCTTCAATAGTGTGGGAAGGGTAAATGATATAGTAACGCGACTTTAAAGTGAATAAATTTGAATATGCAAATGAAGGCTGATGTGTAGTCGACGTGGAAGGTAGCCATGTGTGTGTATAAAACCCCCGGTACTCAGCCATCCCCCACCGAGGAAACGTGGGCGTGCTCTAGCTGCGCTTCTGCGCGCCTGTACAGAGGGACGGGGGTGAATAGACGGAGCAGGGCTTTAAATCGATGATTTTGAAAACTCCTGAGTGATCTCCTAAGGATGCATCGTTTGAGTTCTGCGAGAGAGAGAGAGAGAGAGAGAGAGAGAGAGAGAGAGAGAGGTTTCATTTGAATGGTGAAAACAAAATGGAAATTCTGAAACGAGTGGCTACAGGGATGTAGTTTGTCAATTTCAGTTATAATGTGTATATGAAATAAACAAGTGTTGCTGTTGCTCGAGCCTAATACGAATTCAGCAATAAAACACACTCCTCTCTCTCTCTCTCTCTCTCTCTCTCTCTCTCTCTCTCTCTCTCTCTCTGCAAAATTCCGACAGGGACTTAGGCCCAACTAAGTTCACTTTTATGACAAAAATAAACGCACTGTCTCACCGACGACGTATCACGTGTGTTGTGGTACTACTCGGAGCCTCCACGGTGGCTCCTGCGTGCTAGTTAGGCCTAAAGGAGTAATATTGTTAATTATTTTTCCTGATCACATCGTTTTATGAGAAACATTACGACGCCGTCCACTTTCTGCACCAAATACTAAATGACTTTCGGCCGCCACATTAAACTCCGAAAGAGATTTTATGGAACGGGATTGCAGAGATGGACAATATGCCGGGGTGGTTGCATGGCGTCATATTGATGATGGTGATGAATTGGATTATCGTTAATTGCGCTCGATATACATACAATATACTTTTTATATATATATATATATATATATATATATATATATATATATAATGCAAACATGTAAATGTGTATATATATATATATATATATATATATATATATATATATATATATATATATATATAAAGAGAGAGAGAGAGAGAGAGAGAGAGAGAGAGAGAGAGAGAGAGAGAGAGAAAGAGTTAGTTGATTAGTTGATGTCAATCATGAAAATATAAACACGGGATATTATCGTTATAGTAACGGTATCACACAGGCAAATAATTACTAATAATACTAAAGTTCATATATCTAAGATTTATTAGCATGCTAAGCTAACACACAGACTACAGCTTTCAAGGGTACATTAAGTTAATATAACAGCTTTCATAAGTCAGACAATATATTAACACGCTTTTTATTTTTATGTAGACATCCAGCTAGAAATAAAAGCTATTAAAGCATTTTTATGGCCATTTTTTTCACTTTCCATGTACAGTTAACAGAAACCAATCAGTCAGCCATGCCAGTGACGACAAGATTTTAGCGATTTCCAAAACAGCCAAGTAAATTCATTCCGCTTCGCAGGCGCTCATTTGAGCGTTCCTGAGTGCTTCAGTGGGGACTGAAAGAAGATAAAGTAAGATTGATCTACCACAACATGAGGAAAGAAAAGTAGAACACTGAGTGTGACTGGATTAAAATGTGTCTTTGCTGACATCTGAATACAATAAATACCACAAGCAGCAGAAATACTGATCAGAAAGTAATTGATGCTGAGGCAGTTTAAAGTTTTGGCAAAAACACAGTGGCGCGCACACATAAACATCCCCACACATAGTAGGTATATATTTATATATTTGTTTATATATATGTATATATATATTATATTATTCAGTTATAAATATGTAAATGAATTTATAAATATATACAAGCTCGCCCTTCATGGTTTGTCACTAAATTTGTACTTTCACAATATTAAGCCACAAATAACTCTTTAATACTTTATTTACAACACATACTTGGGAATTACAGTCCCAGAAAATGATATGAAATCGTCGTATGTCCAAATACGTCTATACTTAAAAAGGTTAGCCAGTGTTTTGAAAGCGTTAATAAGAGAACCACGTCATTTGTTTTTTATTTTTTTTTTATTTCGAAGCTGGAAAACATGAGTCCTTCTCACACCAACCCTCAAAACCGCAAGACTTAAATAACCGAACGAGAATCAATGTTGCCGAAGAACTCGGGCAGTGCCATCGACATAGGCCTACCCATAAAAATACATAGGCATGGCCTGTTTTCGTTCGGTACAACGAAAACCTTTTTCTCCTCCAAACCCCAGAACAGAGTGATAGGATATAATAGGACATAAGATAGATAAAAGGCTCTTAAGAGCTTGGCACTTCAAAAGTGCCGCATCCTTTAAGACTGGCTCTCTCAACAACTAGGGTTTGTAAAACCCATTCCTAGGAGAATCCTTTCAAACATAAATTACTCAGGGTAGCTTGCCAAATCGGGTATGGAGACCCAGGGAGTTCTCAGAATACTGATTTTAGTGTAATATAATAATAGTAACCACCTCTTCTAAAGAAAATATTCACGAGGATACATTAGGCAGCCCTGAAATACACAGTCAATTTTCGATTTGGTTTTCAAATCAAGATAAATAAATCTACAAAATTAACCGAAAAGATAAATACCCTGTATACTGAAGTCCCGCTTGAGTAAATTTGCACTCTCAGGCTTAGAGACCATGAATGAAAAAAATACACAGCATTCTAAAAATTGCTTAATATAATATTTTTTTGCATATCTAATGCCAACTCAGCATTGCAACACACAAGCATGATTGAAAAGATTGATATAAACAAATCGCTTGACTATTCAAAACTAAGTGCTTTCGCCATTTTTCGAAAACCAGTACCGAAACGAAGGTTAAATTCGATGTCTTCCGTTTTAGAGATGAAATTATCTTTGAGAAAGAGATAAAATAATAATATTAAAATGCAAAAATTTACGTAATTTGCCGTAAGTGTAAATTCCCATCTTCAAGTAAAGAAAATTATGATATTCTTAACTTTTACCGTGATTCTATAATTTATGCAATGGTAGTGGTACTAGATAAAGAAGTACAGTGATTTGATTTAAGTCACTAATAAACTTATTCCTCAGTATACGTTATGCAAAAATTCGTGGGCTGCATATTAAGTATTTTTTTTAATTCAAATTCAATTCCACACCTTTTTATAAAGAACTTAGGTTTATTATTTTATTTTCGAAAAAAAAAAACATTATATGTAGCAATGATTCCGTTTGAACTTTCTCTCAGTTAATCACATAAATTTCAGAGCATAAAAAGTCAGTTATATGGCGGACAGTAGCAGTGCCAATTAAAGAAAAAAAACGATAATTATGACATTACCGATGGTAATGATAATGATATTGATGTTGATGATGAAACAAGCATCATTATGCCTACTCCCTGCTACGGAAAGGCCACCCAATCAATCTAACAATATTGTAATTGGCGACAGATTATTGACGTATATTGATTATGAGTAGGCAAGACCCGGTGCTGCCTGGAGAGATCCAGGCATCCTCCACGTCTTCGACAGAACTGACAACTTTATCAAAAGTAGGGTAATGCAATTTTTCATGTACAATCAAAAGGATTGCTATTTGCGGTTTTAGTATATAATTGTTACATTTAAAGCTTAAGATTGTAGACATAAATACGTGCACAAACACACACACACATGTAGTATATATATATATATATATATATATATATATATATATATATATATATATATATATATATATATATATATACACCTTTTCAATACAAGAGTTATCCCCAGAGAATAAGTAAGACAAAAATAATTTTCACTTTTAAGGTTAAAATGAACAAATGCAGAATCACTGAAGGCCCACTATGCGGAAAACTTCCAAATATTAGCGGGTACATATATATAAACAAGCGTGCAATTATATATATATATATATATATATATATATATATATATATATATATATATATATAGATATATATATATATATATATAGCTACACACATATAACTAATATAAAAATAAATATATATTATAATAATATATAATTATAATATATTTAATATATATTTATATATATAATTATAAATATATAAATAAAATATATAAAATATATAAATATAAACCTCATTCAATTAGGGGTGGGGTGGCTCTAGAGGGGTTTTTTGGGTTAAATTCCGGTACTCTGCATATCTTTCGGAATAAGTTTGCATTTATAATAAGAAAACCCCGCACAATCAAGGGACAACAAAATCTTTGGCAGGAATTATTGAGAATATATAATTCTTTTAAAATCTAATTACAGGAAAGTATCGTCTTTATAATATGAAAAGGTAAAAAAAATGTAAATATACGAATCCAACTCCTTCCTTTACATGATTATACAAAAATTTGTAAGAAACTAAAAAAAATCTCATTTAACAAAGATTTACACAAGCAGATGAAGGAGAGGACACGCACATAGAGACCTAGATAATTGAATTACAGCATAAATAAGGAATAAATCAAAATAAAATAAACATAGGACGGAAAAAAAATACCAAACCTGTTTAATGGAGTCGACTTACACCTGCCGGTTGGTCTGAGATAATAGATCAATATTAACAGTTTCACGTTAATCAGCCAAGCTGCTGCCAGAGAGAGAGAGAGAGAGAGAGAGAGAGAGACCTTACCTTACAGACCTTACATCTTGTTCGGGTTGCCCCAGGTCCCTCAGTGTGAGGCACCTCTAATGTCTACCAGAGAGTTGCTAGTACATCTTCCGGTATATTTTGCATCTTCCAATCTTGGATGGTCTGGGATGCAGTTTAGATATTTGTCGAGCTTATTCTTAAACACATCTACGCTCACTCCTGATATATTCCTCAGATGAGCTGGCAACGCATTGAATAGACGCTGCATTATCGATGCTGGTGCGTAGTGGATTAATGTCCTGTGTGCTTTCCTTATTTTTCCTGGTATAGTTTTGGGCACTATTAATCTACCTCTGCTTGCTCTTTCTGATATTTTTAGTTCACATGATATTTTCTGCTATTCCTTCTATCTGTTTCCATGCCTGAATTATCATGTAGCGTTCTCTTCTCCTTTCTAGACTATATAATTTTAAGAATTGTAGTCTTTCCCAGTAGTCAAGGTCTTTAACTTCTTCTATTCTAGCTGTAAAGGACCTTTGTACACTCTCTATTTGTGCAATATCCTTTTGATAGTGTGGGTACCATATCATATTGCAATATTCAAGTGGACTACGAACATATGTTTTATAAAGCATAATCATGTGTTCAGCTTTTCTTGTTTTTGAAGTGCCTTAACAACATTCCCATTTTTGCTTTTACATTTTGCCAACAGAGTTGCTATTTGATCATTGCATTACATGTTCCTATTCATCATCACACCAAGGTCTTTAACTGCTTCCTTATTTGTGATTCTCTCATTATTAGGTCCCTTATATGCATATAGCTTTCTTTCTCTGTCTCCATAATTTATTGATTCAAATTTATCAGAGTTAAATACCATCCTATTTACCTCTGCCCAATCATATACTTTGTTAAGGTCTCTTTGTAGAGCGTTCCTATCTTCATCACAAGTAATTTCTCTACTTATTCTTGTGTCATCTGCGAAACTACTCACTACCGAATCCTTAACATTATTGTCTATTGTCTTCAATCATAATAACAAACAGTATTGCAGCTAACACCGTACCTTGCGGCACACGGAATTAACCTTGGCTTCATCCGATTTCTCGTTCGTTTGCAATAACTATCTGTTTTCTGTTGTGTAAAAAATTCTTTTAACCATCTTCCTACTTTATCCACGATATTGTGTTTTCTAATTTCTTCGCTAATATATTATGGTCTACTTTATCAAAAGCTTTTGCAAAGTCTAAATAAACCACATCTGTTTCATTTCCGCTTTTCATATTTTTGAATATGTTCTCACGGTGGACTAACAGTTGGGTTTGTGTACTTTTTCCGGGCGGGTACGAAACCATGTTGTCCTTTATTAAACAAAGTTATTTTTATTAAATGTTTCATAATATTTTTCTTCATTACCCTTTCATACACTTTCATAATATGTGATGTTAGACTCACAGGCCTATAATTACTTGCCTCTAGTCTTGATCCACTTTTGAAAGTAGGGGTAATATATGCTAATTTGTGCTCATCATAAATCTTGCCTGTATCTACACTTTGTCTTAATAATATTGCAAGTGGCTTTGCGATAGAATGAACTACTTTCTTTAACAAATAGCAGGAATTCCATCAGGCCCTGCAGCAGCTCCATTTTTAATTTCATTAATAGCCTGCACAATATCAGCTTCATTAATATCTATGTCAGCTAAATATTCACTATTTTCATCCCTTACTTCTATATCATTATCTTCATTATCTATTTCTAGGGGTGAATTCTCTCTTATATCGTTCTGCCAGTATGTTGCAAATTTCCTTTTTTTCATTCGTTAATCTCCCTTCAATTCTTAGACGGGCCTATTTCTATTCTTCTTTTATTCATCTTCTTCGCATATGAGTATAATAGTTTGGGATTTTGCTTGATATTTAATAGGGTTTTTTCTTCCAAGTCCCGTTTTTCATTTTCTTTTGATTGTATAATCTTTTGTTCTGCATTTTCTATCTTACTTTTTTGAGTTCTATAACTTTCCATGCATTTTTTTTTTTGCTAGAACCTTTTTTCCACTTTCTGATTTTCTGGAACAAGATCCTTCTGTCTCTTGGTATGCATGACTGATGTTTACTTTTCTTCTTCGGTATATATTTATCCACTATTTTCTCTAATATTTTATATAATATCTCCGTATTTACCTTTATGTCATCACTTACGAAAATATTATCCCAATCTTTGTTTAATTCTTCATTTTATTTCTGACCATTTTATATTTTTACTGTAGAAGTTGTATTTTCCATATCCTTCCCACTTTTTCATTTCTTGCTTATCTCTTTTTTCACTTGCTTTGGAATGGAGCTGTTAATTCCTTATGTCATTATGGTCTGAAATACTCGCATTATAAACTATTATTCTTTAACATAATTCATCTCGTTCACAAATACTAGGTCTAAAGTATTTCCCTTTCTTGTTGGCAGGTGATTTATTTGTTGAATGTTGATTCTAGTAGATATCTAATAGCTTTTCGAATTGCCTCTTATCTTCTGCACTACTATTACTCTCTTTTTATATGTATAAGTACATCCACAGTCTCCTATTCGTTCTTTCCAGTCTACGAAAGGAAAGTTGAAGTCTCCAGATAGGAGAATAGTCCATTCCTTGTGATTTCTACATATATCATCCAATTTTTCTATTATTAAGTCAAACTCTTTAGTATTAGGAGGTCTATATATTACTATGTTCATTAATTTTTCAGATTCAAATTCTACCGCTATTAGTTCACATTCTGAGTTACTATATTTCTCATATATTTTTCCTTGTTTTTTGTCTTTCCCATATATTGCGGTTCCCCCTTGATTCCTATTTTTTCTATCTGATCTATAAGTTTGAAACCCTTTTATTTGATCATCATTCCCAGTCTCTTGGGAATACCAGGTTCACTTATATTCATTATATCTATTTTCTTTTCAATTTGGTTAGTTCTTCTAAGTACTCTATTTTTCTTTTTGAGTTACTCTTAACTAAACCCTGCGCATTCATCACTATGATGGTTTGCGTGTTTTTCTCCTTCATTTAATATTGGTAATAATAAGGATTTTCCCATGTCTCTTTCCTGTTCTGGTATGTTGTTCTTTTTTTCATTTCCAGAAATTCTGACATTAAAAAATCCAAACTTTTCCATAATATTTGTTCTTCCTTCATCATAATTATTCATTTTGTGTCCTGAATCTGCAATTTTCTCCATATCTGCAATATCCCCTTGCATAATAAAAACAGTTATTATCTCTTGAGTAGAATCTTGGAGCTGATGCATTGAAATTTTTTGCTGGCACCTCTGCATATCTCGTTGATGGCTTGCTTTTTTCTTTACCTGATAGAGAGAGAGAGAGAGAGAGAGAGAGAGAGAGAGAGAGAGAGAGAGAAGAGAGAGAGAGAGAAATCTTTTATTATGAGTATACAAGCATACTTTTTGAGAGAGAGAGAGACAGAGAGAGAGAGAGAATCTTTTATTATGAGTATATAAGCATACTTTTTGAGAGAGAGAGAGAGAGATAGAGAGAGAGAGAGAGAGAGAGAGAGAGAAGAGAGAGAATCTTTTATTATTAGAGTATACAAGCCATACTTTTTTGAGAGAGAGAGAGACAGAGAGAGAGAGAGAATCATTTATTTATGAGTATATAATCATACTTTTTTGAGAGAGAGAGAGAGAGAGAGAGAGTACCTTACCTTATCAGACCTTACATCTTGTGCGGGGAGGTTGCCCCACCCAGTCCCTCAGTGTGAGGCACCTCTAATGTCCTACCAGAGAGTTGCTAGTACATCTTCCGGTATATTTTGCATCTTCCAATCTTGGATGGTCTGGGATGCAGTTTAGATATTTTCGAGCTTATTCTTAAACACATCTACGCTCACTCCTGATATATTCCTCAGATGAGCTGGCAACGCCTTGAATAGACGCTGCATTATCGATGCTGGTGCGTAGTGGATTAATGTCCTGTTGTGCTTTCCTTATTTTTCCTGGTATAGTTTTGGGCACTATTAATCTACCTCTGCTTGCTCTTTCTGATATTTTTAGTTCCATGATATTTTCTGCTATTTCCTTCTATCTGTTTTCCATGCCTGAATTATCATGTAGCGTTCTCTTCTCCTTTCTAGACTATATAATTTTAAGAATTGTAGTCGTTTCCCAGTAGTCTAGGTCCTTAACTTCTTCTATTCTAGCTGTAAAGGACCTTTGTACACTCTCTATTGTGCAATATCCTTTTGATAGTGTGGGTACCATCATCTATTGCAATATTCAAGTGGACTACGAACATATGTTTTATAAAGCATAATCATGTGTTCAGCTTCTTGTTTTGAAGTGCCCTTAACAACATTCCCATTTTTGCTTTACATTTTGCCAACAGAGTTGCTATTTGATCATTGCATAACATGTTCCTATTCATCATCACACCAAGGTCTTTAACTGCTTCCTTAGTTTGTGATGGTCTCATTATTAGGTCCTTATATGCATATAGCTTTCTTTCTCTGTCTCCATAATTTATTGATTCAAATTTTATCAGAGTTAAATACCATCCTATTTTACCTCTGCCCAATCATATACTTTGTTAAGGTCTCTTTGTAGAGCGTTCCTATCTTCATCACAAGTAATTTCTCTACTTATTCTTGTGTCATCTGCGTAAACTACTCACTACGAATCCTTCACATTATTGTCTATGTCTTCAATCATAATAACAAACAGTATTGCAAGCTAACACCGTACCTTGCGGCACACCGGATATTACCTTGACTTCATCCGATTTCTCGTCGTTTGCAATAACTATCTGTTTTCTGTTGTGTAAAAATTCTTTTAACCATCTTCCTACTTTATCCACGATATTGTGTTTTCTAATTTTCTTCGCTAAGATTATTATGGTCTACTTTATCAAAAGCTTTTGCAAAGTCTAAATAAAACCACATCTGTTTCATTTCCGCTTTCATATTTTTGAATATGTTCTCACGGTGGACTAACAGTTGGGTTTGGTGTACTTTTTCCGGGTACGCAAACCATGTTGTCCGTTTTATTAAACAAAATTATTTTTTATTAAAATGTTTCAAATCAATTTTATTTTTCTTCATTACCCTTTCATACACTTTCATAATATGTGATGTTAGACTCACAGGCCTATAATTACTTGCCTCTAGTCTTGATCCACTTTTGTGTAGGTAGGGGGTAATATATGCTAATTTGTGCTCATCATAAATCTTGCCTGTATCTACACTTTGTCTTAATAATATTGCAAGTGGCTTTGCGATAGAATGAACTACTTTCTTTAACAAAATAGCAGGAATTCCATCAGGCCCTGCAGCAGCTCCATTTTTAATTTCATTAATAGCCTGCACAATATCAGCTTCATTAATATCTATGTCAGCTAAATATTCACTATTTTCATCCCTTACTTCTATATCATTATCTTCATTATCTATTCTAGGGGGTGAATTCTCTCTTATATCGTTCTGCCAGTATGTTGCAAATTTCCTTTTTTTCATTCGTTAATCTCCCTTCAATTCTCAGAGGGCCTATTTCTATTCTTCTTTTATTCATCTTCTCGCATATGAGTATAATAGTTTGGGGTTTTGCTTGATATTTAATAGGGTTTTTTCTTCCAAGTCCCGTTTTTCATTTTCTTTTGATTGTATAATCTTTTGTTCTGCATTTTCTATCTTACTTTTTAGTTCTATAACTTTCCATGCATTTTTTTCTTTTGCAAGACCTTTTTTCCACTTTCCTGATTTTCTGGAACAAGATCCTTCTGTCTCTTGGTATGCATGAATGATGTTTATTTTTCTTCTTCGGTATAATATTTTTCCACTATTTTCTCCAATATTTTATATAATATCTCCGTATTTACCCTTATGTCATCACTTACGAAATGTTATCCCAATCTTTGTTTAATTCTTCATTAATTTCTGACCATTTTATATTTTCACTGTAGAAGTTGTATTTTCCATATCCTTCCCACTTTTTCATTTCTTGCTTATCTCTATTTTCACTTGCTTTGGAATGAAACTGTTAATTTTCTATGACATTATGGTCTGAAATATCGCATTTATAAACGCCAAATTAATAAACTATTATTTCTTTAACATAATTCATCTCGTTCACAAATACTAGGTCTAAAGTATTTTCCTTTCTTGTTGGCAGGTGATTTATTTGTTGAATGTTGTATTCTAGTAGCATATCTAATAGCTTTTCAAATTGCCTCTTATCTTCTGCACTACTATTACTCTCTTTTTTATATGTATAAGTACAACCACAATCTCCTATTCGTTCTTTCCATTCTACGAAAGGAAAGTTGAAGTCACCAGATAGGAGAATAGTCCAGTCCTTGTGATTTCTACATATATCATCCAATTTTTCAATTATTAAGTCAAACTCTTTAGTATTAGGAGGTCTATATATTACTATGTTCATCAATTTTTCAGATTCAAATTCTACCGCTATTAGTTCACATTCTGAGTTACTATATTTCTCATATATTTTTCCTTGTTTTTTGTCTTTCCCATATATTGCGGTTCCCCCTTGATTCCTATTTTTTCTATCTGATCTATAAGTTTGGAACCCTTTTATTTGATCATCATTCCCAGTCTCTTGGGAATACCAGGTTTTCACTTATATTCATTATAAGAGAGAGAGAGAGAGAGAGAGGAGGAGGGGAGCATACTTCCTTTGCAGAAGAACAAAGCGTCTTGTATATTTAAAGAACTTCAAAGAACCAATGACCAGTAGTACATGTCGGGAGTCCACATTACGCCACTGAATGCGATTTTCTGCTGAGACGAGACGAAGACACAAATTTTGCCGAAATCAAACGAGTCTCTAATCCCGCAGCCATCGTAGTAATCGAAGCAATTGCATTTAACACACTCCACTCCATCTTCCTGTCCCTCCTCTTCCTCCCCCAACCCCAATATCCCCTCCCCCCCCCCCCCCCCTCTCTCTCTCTCTCTCTCCCAAAAACAAAATGCCTCAAATCGATAAAAACGTGTTGAGAATCGGCGTTCACAGACATCTTGGGGATTTGGGATTTATCCTCCCTGGTGAATATTACCTAAGCTTGGCTAAGGAGTGAGGTATGAGGGGCGATGTGACCAACGCTCTCTCTCTCTCTCTCTCTCTCTCTTCTCTTATCCGTCCAGCCGACTTCGAAAGAGCTTGCGCACGATTGCGCCACAAACGGAAAGTCGATGTGAATAATTTTACTGATTGTTCTTAAAGGATAATGAAATCATTATGTACAGAGAGAGAGAGAGAGAGAGAGAGAGAGAGAGAAAGAGAGAGAGAGAGAGAGAATGGGGATGGAAGAAGGTGGGAGGGGGGTTTGAAAGAAGGGGAAGGGGCAACACTGGTGCGACAGAAGTAAAGGAAAAACAAAGGATTGAGCCGATTAAAGGTCATTCCCGTCGGCGTCTGCTGGACACATTTGCAACGGGACGGTAAACAAGGCAACTACAAAAAGAGACGCTTGATTAATCGAAGGTTCTTGGGCGAAGCGATTAGAAACTATACCGTGGACGTCCTTGGCGGAATCTCAGAGACCCCTTTTCCTCCTGTTTATTTACAAGAACTTAGAGGCTGTCCTTTGAAGGAATTAAAAAACACATGTGGCCACGGAGAATCGATGGCTGCTGACTCAAGGGTAATTAGAGGCAAGGAGTTTCAACTCTCTCTCTCAGTGAATTTCACTGCGTATTTAGGGATGACGTTTGGACATTTAGGAAGAAGGAAAATGAAGTGGATGCACACGCGTGAGACATTGATGAAAAGGGAGCACGTCATGCAATTAAACACAGCTGAACATTTGGACGTCGTATATGATTAAATGCTGGAGTGTCAAACTCAAAACCTTTCAAGTGTTAATTCTTATTTTAGTTATGATCTCGAGGGCCAACAAAGATACACCGACTTATTTTCACGAATTAGACTACGCCTTATCTGGCTTACCATAAATACATTATTAATTTCGCTTACCACCAAGTACAGTAATGAAAACAAAAGGTAACCAGGGACAACATGAATTTTGAACTTTATGGAAAACAAGTTTATGAAGAAAGATACGTCATATACAAACACAGCAAAGATTGTTATGCAACTAACGTCTTCGACCTAAATTTCCACTATACTTCTGAAAGTTTTTCTGATTTTGGCTGCATAAAAGATATTCCACGTGAGGTAATGACCTCCAAATTTTGTTAGTGATATCGACTCAGTACTCTGATTTATCGTTGTTTTTACGGATGGCCTATTATACAAGTAATTCTAAATTGTACTCCTCAAAATCATGCACTGTAATTAATATAAAAATGTTTCCTTGTACACTAAGCGTTTTCATTTAAACAGAATAGTCATTTTTATTCATGAGGTTTTCCCTTGCAATAGGAATGTTACTAGCAATGTCTGTATAAATCAAATTATATCGATTATGAATCTAAAGTTGTCTATGAATTTTGCATCTCTAACTCATATTTTATATTCCTTTACGGGCTGATGATAAGACTTTTCGTTATCTAGCGGGGCACCTACGACCATCCCAAGGGCTACATTTGGCCGGCAGACCGCCGTGAGTTTGACACTATCACAGGTTATTGAAACAGAACATTTGAACGCGCTATATGATCATGAGGGAGTATCTCAGCAAAGTTTGGCCGATTTTTCGAGCTTCTTAAGTGATAAATATACGAAATTCCTGATTACGTGTTAAACAGAAGTATATTATTTTATTGCCTGAAGATTTTATATAGCGAATATGAAGCAGGAAATCTTCACCTTTATTATTATTATTATTATTATTATTATTATTATTATTATTATTATTATTATTATTATTATTATTATTATTATTATTATTATTATTATTATACAGAAGACAAATCCCAGTTCATATATATGGAACAATCCTAAAGGGGTCACTGACTTCTTAAGATTCAAGCTTCCAAACAATATCTATTCATCTGGATGCTTAACTGAAAGCAGATATTCCCAAGATAAAGTAGGGACATTTATTGGGAAAGTGCATTAAAATTTCCAATTCTGATTGAGATTTCCAAACGACCAAATAACGCGTTTTACTCCTCGAACTGGAAACTTGAGGGAAGAAACAGGAAGTACCTGAGGACGGTTAAAAGTTCAGAGAGAGGGAAAAAAAAAATAAAGATATCCACACAATAAGGCATCACAACTGTGAAATACATTCAATTGAGGAAAAATAAATTGACAAAAGCCATAAAAATATCAATGAAAGAAACCAACAGGATTCCAGTGATAACATCAACTGTATATATTTGCTAAATAGGATGGCATAATTACCAAAGTGATAATCTGAAACGATAACACTGAGTAGCAAATGGACCTGAATTGATAAGATCCACAATGAGAAAAATACAAAAATAATATCAAAATGTAATGTACAGCGGATGAATTTTGGGAATGGAAGAACGTAAGGAAATGGGGATAAAATGAAGTTGACAGTAATGAAACAATGAAGGGGAATGGCTGACGGAAGAATGGAAAGCAATGGGCAATGCCAGACTGCATGATATTGTCGACATATGTGCCACTGGTATTGAAAGAACAGTGGCAAATCGGCATTGTTAGATTGTTAGAAAGCTAGCTAATGGGTAATTTGTTTGTTTGTTTGTTTGGTATTTTAACGTTGCATGGAACCAGTGGTTATTCAGCAACGGGGCCAGAGGCTTTGCGTGACTTCCGAACCACGTCTAGAATGACCTTCTATCACCAGAAATACACATCTCTCACACCTAAATGGACTGAACGAGAATCGAACTCGCGGCCACCGAGGTGGCAAGCCAACACCATACCGACCACGCCACTGAGGCGCTCGTTAAAGGGTAATGATGGAATTCCCGGCATGGGAGTTGGCAGAATCTATGAATTATGACATAGCTCTTGATAATCATATATAACAGAATGTTGTCTATACTGGTAATGACAGAATGCAAGATATTGGGGAGGAATGTAAAATACTTAGTATGTGAAATACTTGTTAAAGGAAAAAATGTAAGATAATGGCTGATGACACACATATTGGGTTATGGATAATGAAGAATATTCATTATTGTATGAAGAGAAATTTAGGCCACTGTGTTAACTCAGATGTTTTGGCAAAGGATGATGCCTCCTATGAGGTCGGTTCCAAAAACTATTTATACACTACAGATTACCTACTCATTTGAATCGCGTAGTTCCCATGACAACTAATAATCACCTAAGACACCAAAACAGTTGTTTAATTTTATTTCAATAATATATATACTTAATGTGTCCTGTTTCTACTTAGCTCATAACAGCTTAATAACTTTATTAACACGTTTATTAAAACTGGTTAATAAGCAACTGCTAAGTCAATGTGAACAACGGATATGGAAAGACGGAGAAAAATGTAAAGGTAAACTAATAAAAAAAAAAAGCTAAGAAAACGGAACAATCAACAACAACCCCCCCCCCCCCCCCCAACACACAAAAGTTCTCAGACTGGGAGGGGCGTCACAACGGGACACAATGTTTCCATCAAAAGGGTTCCAACGAAGATTAGATTCTTTTCTCCTAAAAACGACAATATAAAAAAAAATCTGATTCGCCATAAAAAAGAAAAAAAAAAGTAAAGCGTGATTATTCATTCCTTTTTGGGGAATACATGTGGGAGCAGTGGGGTTCTGGCGCCTTATCACACGGCGCGCATACAAAGGGACCGGGGATGTTTTATTCACGTTTTTCCCTCTTCCCTAAAAAAAAGGAAAGAAAAAGAGATTGAATGGCAAGAGAAAAGAGGAATATTTATACCCAAAGAAAAAAAAGAAAAAAAGGCTGGAATGATTATTAGACGTGGGAAGTCGTTGATGACAAAATGCCGTTGAGACTGGCAAACGGTCAACGGTATTTGTTTCATATATATATATATATATATATATATATATATATATATATATATATATATATATATATATATGTGTGTGTGTGTGTGTGTGTGTGTGTGTGTGTATATATATATATATATATATTATATATATATAATATATATATATATATATATTATATATAAATATATATACGTATGTATGTAGAATCTACTTGGTCACTTTTTTAAAAGATACACATGTAATTGCAATAGCCACAATGCCCTCTTAACTTCTTTAATTCTTTGCTATTTTTTGGATACGCTTGTCACTACAAAGCCTGAAGGTCCAAGTTCAAAGAAATTTGAAGAAGAAATTGCAATGTCCGGTACCAGGAAACGAACCCATGTCCCATAATCACAAAGAGGCCAAAACATGTCATCATTGTCTGCTATGTAATTACCGTTGAAATATAAATCATAAGAAGTGCGTCATTATGCATCAGCAATGAAGTACGGTCACCTAAGGAATAAAAATAAAAATCCTATCTGCTCTCAAAGAAGGGAAACGAGACAAGAGAGAGAATGTGAAATTGGGAAGACGGCTGACAGTAGGCTACTACGCCATAAGCCAACCAGGAGGAGACAGACAAACAGACAGAGACCGTCTTTCCGCAGAACAGGTAAAAGCTGTGGATCCGTCGGGAAAGGCTGAATGGGAGGAGACCTAGATTGGGAAAAGGAGAAAGTGGAAATTGTGGGGGGTTAGGGGGAGGGTGTGTGGGGAGGTAGGGCCATAGTCGAAAAACGGCAGGCTAAGCAGGAGAAAAAAAAATAGGGGGGAGGGGGGAGATAAAAAGAGATTCTTTTGTCAAAGGTGTGAAAGTGACTTGAGGCACATATAACGAATAAAAATCCTCCGTGGGAATCCGGAATTTTTTTACACCTGCCCGGAGACGCATTCGCATTATGTTTGATATGGCATTTGGGCCAAAAGGAAAGGAATAGGATGGAGTGGTAGGAGGGGGCCGAGGTGAGTGGGGGTGGGGGAGAAGATGGGTTTGGAGGGAATTCTTCTTGTCAAACATGGCTACATAAGCAGAAGACGTCAGTCGGGTACTCCTTCTTTAAAGAGGAGCTTTAGACGATTCCTTTGCCAGAGCGGATGATGGGGAAGGATGGGCATTGTTGGAAGGAACAATTAGGACAGAGAGGGCTTACTTGGAGCGAAGTGGGAAGTTCCGAACGACGTAGAAATCTTGGTAAAATCTGAGCCCTTTTGGAAAGAAAGACACTGAGGGACACTCAACTTTTCGATGTCCAACAACAGAAAAGTAACACTAGAAAGAGCAGTAGTGAAAACTTTACTCTGGAATAGTTTTGGAAAAAGATCTTTAAATCTTGCCTACTTCCTCTGGCGTTGGCACTATGACTAAATCCTCTCGGAGGGTATATTGAACATATGAAGTCTAAATACTAATTATATTATGTAAACATTAGAAGACGGTAAGTTTACAAAAGTCAGAACGTCCCAGAACATAAAATATATGCAAATAAAAAAAAATGTTGCAATTGTTAATTGTCTTTATGCTTACACATTCTTATATTGGTCAACTGATCGAACACATTTGGACTCCAAACAAACCAACAGAGATAAAATATATATATATTTTTTTACTTCTTGATCAAAATTCAACCCTCTTCCCCTCTTTCCCAAGAGCTATAGTAGAGGTCATGGAACATTTCCATCTTTTGACGAGGACCGTAAGGCTTTATACTGCTACCCATTCACTTCCCCCTCCCCCTCCCCCCCTACTTCCTCTTTCATCGGGAATTTTATGTAAGCAGTCTCTGTGAAAGGTTCCATACGCAAGGCATTTCTATTTTTAAGGAAATGGAATAAAAGAAAATTTCAATGCCCGTAAGGGTCGCTGGCGCACAATATCTTCGTTTTACTTTGTAATTTTTTTTATCTCTCTTCTTTAGGCATCCGTGTTGTCATTATTCTTTTTTATCTAGAAACTGCTGAAAGTACTGGAGCAATAGGAAAAATAGCCGTTTTTTGCTGTCATTCAAATTCTCAGAGTAACTTCATGGAATTTACTTATATGCAATCACACAGATTACCATATATATATATATATAATATATATATATATATATATATATATATATATATATATATATATATATATATATATATATTTTATATATATATATATATATATATATATATATATATATATATATATAAAAGAAGAAAAGTGGCAAAGAAAAATCTGTTTTACTGTGTGTAACACAAAAAACTGGATACAAATATATTGGAGGTTTACTTATTGAAAGGAAATAGTAGATAGGAATTAGTTTTCATTGCAGCGGAAGTGTTCAGAAAGTAGTTGTTAATGCAATGAAAGCAAGTTAGCAAGATGAGGAAGAAGTGAGGCAACCGAATGCAGAGAAGATGGATGAAAAAAAAAGGCTTAGTTAAGGTTAGAAGTAAAAGGAGGTATGACTGAATGGAGACTCCTGAACGGTTTTAGGATGGGGTCAATTGGTCGGCGGGAATGCTACAGGATCATAGGAAGAAGAGCAACTGAAGTAGTAGGAGGGGGGAGGGTTCATGGAGTAAGTCTGAGACTAGGAACTGGACCTATATGAGTCATTCAGCGCTGAAAATAATGTTGAAACAATTATAATGAGGGGAAGATGATGGGATACAGAGAATATGAACAGAGGTATAGTAAATGAAATGAAAGAGGTTGTAGCTAGAGGCCGAAGGAACGCTGTACTACGAAAAGTAAACTGACGGTCGTACACCCCCTACAGACTAAGATGACTCTAGAGAGATAAGGAGGTAAATGGCACACTCGGAAACAAAGGAACATTATCACTGACTTTATAAATATGCCTTGTGGTAAGTGCTGATTATATGCAATTTGTTTAGATCAGTTTTGATTTTTTCCGTTGAGTGTAGACCTTGCTTAGACGCAGAAGGGGATCTGAGATCTGGGTTGTTATGCCACCATAGTAGCATCTTTTTTTTTTTTTTGAATGGTGTGATGATTTCATGGAAATGACATAAGGGCTAACAGCAACTTTGGGGATGGTAACAAGAAGATACAGAGCGGAACATAGAAAATGGATGTTATTAATTAAGAGTACAGCAGTCCAGACAGCCAACAATTCGCCAGGCTCACCAAGGAGCGTGCAGGCACGAGCTCTTGCTCCTAAGCAGCACGTGCGGAGCAGGTTCGAACTCAGGGTATGAAAAGCGAGAGCTATTCAAACAGCCAGGTTTGATTTTTCGTTTTAGATTAAGCTAGCCTTCTGCTCTGCTGGCACGGGCTCTTGCTCATGGGCAACCTGGGTGGAACGGGCTCAAACTCAGGGTGTGAGAACTGGACGGTGTTCACGCAGGCAGTAGTTACCCAGTGGCTTGTTAGTGTGTACCTAAGCTTTCAAGCTGAATGGAAATGTATTCAATAATTTTTCTGCTTTATGACTTCTAGGATATAAAAGAACTGTACTTATTATTCACGTTTTTACTTTTATTTTCTTTTGTTGATGTTTAGAATAACTGTGCATCTTGTTAACTATAGCATTTATCTAAAATCTTATGATTTCCCAGTATTTCTTTAAAGCTGACAGGCCAGGAGTGTTGAATGAAGTTTGCATATGAGAGTGAATAGCATAGACTCACCGCCTCTTATTTTTCTGTTGAGCATTATAAGTAAAGGGCTATGATTATCATGGCAATGCTGAAATAATTTCTTAAACATTTACATGTTCTGACTTTCAATAATCGTTTCATCATATACCTTGTTTACCTAAAACTCATCTTACTATATAATCTCTATTGCAATCCTTGCTGCTCAGCAACCATAAGATTATCAATGCACCATAAAGAGGATAAATAAATGTATTTAAATGCACCTGTTGTTGACACTGACTCTGCCTGTCACTCTGATTGCATCTGGCAACAACGCTTTTGTTGCCTGACACGGTGTATAAACAGTGGAGCAGCCATTTGCCTGAAAATGTCTGATATGAACGAATTATTTTACAGACGTATTACAACGAATTTTGGAAATGACTGAGGCGGGAAGGTCATCCAATGAAGGACTGGGTGAAAGATGAAGCGAAACTCAAAACATGTAAAGTAAAGAGGTTCTGGCGAAGTTTAGAAAAAGAATTATCTAAGGAAGAAAAGTGTGGGAAGAAAGGTACTATTGATCTAACTCTCCTTTTATAAAAGTGATGTTGGTGATACTGAGTGCCAGTGAAAGAAGAAGGGAATGAATGCACTTCAAAGGGGTGAAATACACATGGAAAAATATCAATCTAAGATTTTGGTGGTAGTTTAGTGACGCTGAGAGTACATGAAGATAGACTGATGAAAAAGCGTGTAAAATTGAAAGAATAAGGGAAGAAACGATAAGGTACCCTAGAGACCTGCAACAAATAGATGCATGGACGCCAGAGGTATGGGGAAGTGGGGAGGGGGTGAGGGGGGTGGGGTGGGGATGGGGTGTGCGTGCTGTTGGGACCCACTGCCCCATGAGCGTTCTGTGTATCTCTATAAAGTGGAAGGTTTCGATGTAAAAGATTTCTTCTTGGTACAGCAAAAAAGGCCCTCCAACAGAAACTCATAAATAAATACATACACACGCACACTATATCTATATATATATATATATATATATATATATATATATATATATATATATATATATATATATATGTGTGTGTGTGTGTGTGTGTGTGTGTGTGTGTGTGCTGTATAAACGAAAATACAAATCAAACTTATAGAAGCAGATGTGTCTTCAGAACACGATGCCGGTCGCGAAATCCCGTTTAATGCATTACATTTTAAATAAATTCCTAATAAATTCAGGGAAATACATCAACGTCGACGAGATTTGAGAATCAATAGCTGAGGGAAATCAAACCCATCCATCAACGTTTTTGATGCCTTCATGAAATTTTACGGCAGATACAAGAGCAAAGTCTTTTCCGAACAATGGCAAGTCATAAAAAACAAATAAATAACAAAAGTAGAAAAAGAAAATAGATAAATGCATTTTGCAAAGCCGCGTGTTGCATATATTTGGGCCACACGTCGGGCTTCGCAACTCGCTTGCATTGAATGTCATATTAATTCAACAGGGGAGAATTTTACGAGATTCATAAATTCCGCCATCTATTAAAATATTTGAATCCGGTTATTTATAGCTTATTGAATACAGGGGCGCTTATAGAGGTTGTAGCTGGCAACAATGTTAATTAACTTTTTCCCTCTCGATAATAATGTTACTAAATTTCGTTTCTTTACTTTTTTTTTCTCGTCATCGATTACAAGCGGTGAACATTATATAATTTTCTGGCTATGCTTTCCACGAAGAAATGTATAAGACTTTTCCCCTCTTTATTCCGAGTGATTATGCTGGTCAATATTTATAATAAAATAGCTGGATAATAATGGTTGAGGAATCAATACAAAGGTTGGAGATAGAACCGGTTTCAGAAGACTTACCTAAATCACTGGTCTGTGTTTCGTCATTATCTCGGCTCTGTCTTTCAACTTTCTAGTTTTCTTGCAATAATTTTGTTTTTAGAGTTCTTTATGTACATTTGGAAAAAGGTATTATTTTACTCTTACAATTCTATTTTATTTTGCTGCGCCTCGTTACAGATAATTTGACGAACACTGAAATAATTACTTCCAAAAGACAGCATGTGTCTATTATACATTATAAAACAAAAATTCTGATTAAAAACAATTTTTGAAACACTCCAGGGAGCTAATGTATATTAATAATGTACAACAAAAATTCAGATTTTTAAAAATAATGACTTTTAACAATACAGCACCGGATATTGTACATCATTACATACAACATAAATTCTGAATTTTACAACGTAAGAATTTCTCACAAAAATTCATTCATATTTATCACATGAGAAATAACTTACATTATTTTATACTGCCCTGTCAAACGCAAATCCAAGAAAGTCTTTTGATTATTATTGTTTATGAGGAATCCATAATTCTGTCCTGCTTTTCTTTGCTATGGAATTCTAATAGGGAGCATTAGACATTTCAAAGGATGGTTGTCAAGACACACACATATAATATATATATTATATCTATCTATTCAATAATCTATTTATCTATCTTATATTATATATATATATATATATATATATATATATATATATATATATTATAATATATATATACATACAAACACACACACACACACACACACATATATATATATGTATATATATATATATATATATATATATATATATATATATATATATATATATATATATATATATATATATCTTTTTCCTTTAGGAGCATATATCCAATCACGGTAAACCTCACCGCGCAAAACTCAGCTGTTGACATATCCGTCAACAAACACCAGAGACAAAATACCTTCAGTCGCGACTATCGACGAAAATGCAGCTTAAAAGAACCGTCCCAATAACACCTCCATTTTTTCGAGCCGCCGATAGAAAGAAAAAGTGACAATAAACATTTCTTATGCAAACACGCGAAAGCAGCAAACGATACGCAAATAGTGACTTAACGCTGCGTCAATACTGCGCACAATACCCGTAATTGCGTTATTTGTGCAAGGCGTGTCGATAACACTTACGGGGTCTTGCTCAAGCAATGTAATGGCCGCGTAGGTATCACTGCCGACGAGTTTGTAACAACGATAAATTATTGCCCCTGTTCAAACACCGCTTGTATTCGCTCTCTGAAACATGCATGTGGCGCTTAAATATGCATGGGGGACTCCTCGGACGAACCCGCTACTTCATGTAATATGTTGCTCAAGCTTCTTGCAGCCGCCTGTGTCTAAGAATAATAGTAACGTAAGAGATACAATAACGTCTTATTTATTAGAGAGAGAGAGAGAGAGAGAAGAGGAGAGAGAGAGAGAGAGAGAGAGAGAGAGAGAATACAATAAATCTTATTTGTAAGAGATTAACTGATTGATGTAAAAATGGATCATGGTATTTATGAGAGAGAGAGAGAGAGAGAGAGAGAGAGAGAGAGAGAGAGAGAGTTACAAGGAGTTACAGGGATTAGGATGTCTCAAAGACTTGTTAGTCCATCCGAGGAGACAGCGTGTGCTCACTTATCTGTAGGAGCAGGTTTTACTGTTCATTCACATTGTCCTAATGATTTTGTCTAGCTTTCATTTAAACTCTTCCACACACTGTTGCTGTTTACAACGTCTGGTGGCAGTTTATTCCATGTGTCAGAGAGAGAGAGAGAGAGAGAGAGAGAGAGAGAGAGAGTGAGCGAGATGGAACTGGGAGAGAGAGAGAGAGAGAGAGAGAGACTTCAAATCCCTACAAGTTTTTCATAATTTCAAGCCTGGTAAATGACGCGCGCGCGCCGAGAGAGAGAGAGAGAGAGAGAGAGAGAGAGAGAGAGAGAGAGAGATTAAGTACCTCTAAAATGTTTCCTGCTACCAGCTTCATTTCAAATCACTGTAAATTATATAGTCTCTCTATTTTACACTTAAGCATTGGCATCTAGGCGATTCTCCTGCATCAGTTGATTAGGCGTTATTGAGAGAAATTAGACAAAGAAAGTTCATTTAAACAGAATCCAGTACTTCGACGGCTTCGCTTCAAGTAGCTGTAGGCCTCACTGTTAGAATATTTCACACTGCAGTCTGCATGCTAATCTGTTATACTCGCGTTCAAATGCAGATTACAATGCATGAATGATTAAATAGGTAGATTATATTAACGGAAAAACAGCCAAATATATAGATGCACGTATTTTATAAACAATAAATAAGAGTTACATCACAAGCAAAATAAAAATAATAACAAAATCCTGTTTACAGCTATACGTACACATACATGTACTATAGTAGATTCACATCGACCGTGCGTTTGATGTCTAAGCCAGTCCCTTACGACGCTCCTGATTGGCTGTTGATAAGCCAATGACAGGGGAGGAAGTTCTCAGTCTCTCTTTAGAGTTCACATGAGTAGGATTTATGTCCCACCTCTCCTGGGGGATACGTCTTTCAGGAGAGGTGGAACATACATCCTGCCTATGTGAACTCTCTCGAGAGACTGAAAGTTTCCAGCCCTGTGACTGGCTTATCAACAGCCAATCAGGAGCATCGTAAGGGACTGGCCTAGACATCAAATGCACGGTTGATGTGAATCTACAATACCTTGTATGTTCGGTACTGCCCACACGCAAAAAAAGAATAAAACTCTCAATAATGACAGTTAAATCAATTAAGAGTCTGAAATCCGCCACGAATTTCGAGGTCATAAAAATGACGAGCCAAGCCATGTGCGGGATGGATGACAAGGGGGGTCATAAAATATTAGGGAGTCAGAAGGAACAATAAATTATGGCGCTACATGCAGATGAGGAGGTCGACTGGACAGTCTTCTGAAAAGGTAAAACACGTGACCGTCCTTTTTATTACTTGCTGTCTCATTTTTTTTTAAGGGAAAACGTCACTGCTATTCCTGGGGTTCGGAAGATGTCTTAATTGGAAAATAAATAACTGACGGTTGTTCAAATTTGTATAATCTAAACCATTTCGTATGGTAATGCGCTTCATGAGAAGCAGATACAGTTTCTAATGATAATCATTATATAGCCGTTTTGCTTTAAGTGGAGGGTATATGACAGTTTCATTTGTATATGTATATACTTCATTACGATTTATTCTACGTTCGAAATAGGGGCAGTAATCTTATTTCAGTTCCCCTTCTTTCTCATTCCAAATATAAATTCATACAAAGGCCTCATCTTATTATGTAAACACATATGTATGCACAGAAGCACACCACCAGACTATGTTAAAATAATCTTAACTCTCGACTTCACCCGCCTAAATTGGACATTACAATATATACCTTATATATATATTATCTATTATTATAATTATATATATATATATATATATATATAAATATATAATAATAGTATATAGTACACTGATATTAGGTAGGGATAGATAGAGAGAGAGAGAGAGAGAGAGTAATCATTGATTAAAATCATCAGTATTACTATTATCATTTTGGCAAATTCATTTTTCATTGCCTCCACTCTGAATTGTATTTATATATATGCCAACAAGCAAAAATAAAGCATATTATTAATGTTATCATTATCATTGTTATTATAATACTCATTCACCTCTCGACCCTTTTCTTTAACTTTCGCAATCTCTGTTTGGTTCCCCTTCCATCCTTGCCCCCCCCCCCCCCCCAACCCCAAAGTTCTAATCCAACATTTCTCCGCCAATCTCCCGCTCCCATTCATGAAGAGGCGGCAGGAGCAGCATCCATTTGCCCTTATTATCTCAGAACATAATGTCCTCGTCACTTCCATCGGAACGACCTTAGCCACTTTCATCTCTCGTCTTCCCCCACACGTCCTCTCTCTCTCTCTTTCTTTCTCTCTCTCTCTCTCTCTGAACCATATTCGTTTTTCTCCTACTTCCATTCTCTTTTTCTCGTTTACCTTTTCTCTTCTCTCTCTCTCTCTCTCTCTCTCTCTCCCTCTCTCTCTCTCTGAACCATATTCGCCTTTCTCCTACTTCCATTTGTTTCTTTCTGATTTCCTTAATTTTCCCCTCTCTCTCTATCTCTCTATACTCTCTCTCTCTCTGAACCCTAATCGCCCTTCGCCTACTTCCATTCTCTCTGTCTCTGTCTGTCTGTCTGTCTCTATCTGTTCGCCTTCATCCAACTTCCCTATTCTTTCTGTTCATTTTATTACCCCTTTTTTTTCTCTCTCTCTCTCTGAAATATATTCGCCTCCCTCCTAGTTCCCTTCTTTCTCTAATCTTCCTAATATCTCTCTCTCTCCTTATACGGTACCCTCTTCCCTATATCTCTCTCGCTCTCCACACATTTTGTCCAATTATCTCATCATTTCACTGTCATCCTCAGAGTCACGCCGTTTAACAGTTAATCCTGAAAGTGGTTTTAGCTCCCCCCACCCACCGCCACCCCTCTCTCTCTCTCTCTTGCTTTTGGTCAGATTGATCTCGTAACACAGATATTGATTCAAAAGCTTCAGCGTATTTGTTCAAATTTCCATTTAGTGGATAAGTTAGCAATATTTATACTCGCATTTTAAATAACGAACTTATTATTCTACTTTTTACCCGTTTTCATATATACTTATCTAGAAAACAAAGAGTATCCACCATTTCTAAATTTTTTTAGTTTGCCCCATGAAAAGAGATATACTCTAAAGAATAATACTTTCTTTTGAAAATCTGTAAATATCACTTCCTTTCATGTATTCATCCCTAGGTTGTTGATATCTCTATGACTGTACTAGACTTAATTAAATACAGAATTTCTATTCTTGTTCATACACACGCCACCAATTATAAAGAATAAAATAAATTTTAGATTTAACCGAAAGGGACAAAAAAAAAAAAAAAAAAAAAAACTCTTCTACTTAAATGTTTGAATGTGTAGTGTATACACCAAATAAATAAATATAAAAACAGCAAAAAAGGATAACCACACAGACTTGGTTGAGAAGAGAAACTCTTCCTTTCAAAATTGAAGTGTCATTGTTTGAAATAATTGTTCTCTTAATTGTAAATAAAATCTCTGTCAAGGACTCTTTTGCTATTTCTTTCTTAAGGTTATAAGCAGTTCCCGTCATTAATGCTCTCCATGTCCCGCCACAAATTGACCTCTCTCTCTCTCTCTCTCTCTCTCTCTCTCTCTGAGTCATCGTTTTTGGCCTAACATCCAGTAAAAACAGGGCACGCCGTACCTTCCATGAACCTCTGTTTACCTTCTCTTCTTCAGGCTGACCTTCCCATCATGCCACTTCTTCAGTATATCCTCCCATCACACCTTGGAGATCATGTCTACACCTATCTTTATCCCACACAATTACCTCATCAGCTTCTCAGCACCGCTACCAAAGCTCCTGCACTAAGAGAGAGAGAGAGAGAGAGAGAGAGAGAGAGAGAGAGAAGCTAAACTTGGAAAAGGTGTGCATGATCTGATGAATGAACCAGGAGGTGTATGGGAACGAACTGACTCATCTTGAGAGAGAGAGGAGAGAGAGAGAGAAAATCTTCAACATGAAATATCTCAATCTATGGACGGACCTGAAGCAGCCGTGTATGTGTGTGTATGCGTGTGTAGATGTACGTTCGTATATGTGTCAGCCGTGTCCCCAAGGCGCACAATCCTGTGGTTTTCGGGGATAGAATGTGAAGTATTCTATGCTAAAATAAAGCCAATGTTCGAATTGTAACACAACACCCTCTGCCCGGGCGACAATAAATCATGGTGGGGACCGACTCACACCCGTCCTGGGGATCAAGCCAAACTCGCCCTTAAGGCGAGCCACGGGATTCCCAAATCCTCAACCAGTTAGGGAAGAATTGTATGCGTTCAATTAATCTTAAAGAAGCAAAATTACTTAGTAAGGTCCAGTACAAGAAGGAGGACCTGAAAGCTTCTCAAAATCACGAACGAAGTCATTTTCTACGAAGATGAACGCCCCCAGACGGCCACTTCCGCGGGATTCAACTGGGATGAGCACCAAGGGTTAAAATGGCCTCTCAGCTCCTGAGCTGCGCGTAAGAGGTTGCACAATGTTAGGCGGGGGTATTGGTCAGTTTGGGGTAAGCATCAACCTGGTTGCCCTTGGGCAGTCAAGCCACAGGAACGCGGTGCCTCAGAGATGACCCTTAGAGCGAGACTACGTAGAGTTTATGGAAACTCCCTTTGCCACGTCGAGGGTTAGGCCTGTGCCAGGGTGACACTGAGGTGGTCAGTTAGCAGGAGAAGCCTTCGTCAGGATGAGCTATGGCAATAGGGGCCCTAAGGGGGGTGTTGGAGGCGGGGAGGGAGATGAGGGTGCGGGGGTGTGAAGGGAAATGTCAGACAGAACGAAATTAAGTTGAAAGATACATATGGAGAAAACGAGATCCTTAATTTTTTTTGGGGGGTGGGAACACATCATCACATTTTCGTAGCAAATATCTTCACGTTTTCAATGCAACGACCATTAATATTCTTCCAATGTTAGCATGCTGTTCAGGATAGCTATCACCCTTTGTGAACTTGGAACATTTTCTGTCTACGGTTCTGTATATGGATCAATACATTCTGAGGATAACTGTATTGTGGATACACATAATATATAATAATAATAATTAGAGGAACGGTCTGGTAAGCTACTTAGAAGAATCAAGTTATATGCAGGGCAGCTATGGAATAACTGTGGTGCAAGTCATAAAATGATACAGAAAGCGAGACTGGTTGTTGTATGTGCTAATATCTACTATCTTTACATCTAAATAATCCACTGAAATCATAATTTCGCACATACACAGATACATATACACACTCATATATATACGAGTATATACGTATATAAATATATATATACATAACTATATATATATATATATATATATATATATATATATATATATATATATGTATATATATATATATATATATATATATATATATATATTTATATACATATAGTTAAAAGAGATTGATGGGTAGATAGTTAGATGAATAGATACTTTGTTACTGACGGCATTAAGCAGCCGAATTTGAAGAATTCTTGGCTAATGATAGCATTATTATTATTTGGAAAAATACTGCATTTTAACAATGTCACCATAAAAAAAAAAAAAATAATAATAATAATAATTATATATAATAATAATAATAATAATGCTTCGTATCAAATCTAATTCCATTCTATTTCTTTCTTTTGAAACAGGTGTCATTTATTTTTTTCGCTCTGGCGTTCCCATTCCAAAGTGTCTAAAAAAAAAAATTTTTTTTTTAAAGGATGTCATAGACTTTTCATTCACTACCACCAGATGGCAACCTCCTCCTCATTCATTCACAGGGCTGCCAAACAACTTCCCAAACAATCAGCTAAACCTTTCCGATGCCACCTCGGTGGCAGCGAGATCGATTCTCGGGCATTCCATTGAGGGGTTAGAGATGTGTATTTCTGGTGACAGAGGTTCACTCTCGTCGTGGTTCGGAAGTCACGTAAAGCCGTTGGTCTCGTTGTTGAATAACCACTGGTTCCATGCAACGTATAAACACCATACAAACAAACAATAAACCTTTCCGATGAGTATTCGTTACGTTTCTATCGTCATGATATCCCTTCCTTCTCCGTGTTAATTTCACTCATTATAATGATAAAGAAGATGATGACGGAGATGCTACCGTTTCTTAATCTCACTCTTATTATTGTGTGTCAAGGATTTCCTCAACGTGAGCTTCATGGACTCCTTAATTATATAGGTTATCTCTCGTCAGTAAAGGTCGAGATTAGAATTCTACATAAATAATTGTTATTTGTGATGTTTGTTATTCATTATCAACGCCTATCGGAAGAAATTCCAACCTGATTTCTCTGCAGTGGAAAAGTGAAATGATCTTCATTATTAAACAAGGTATTTTAGGGACATAACAATGTGCTTTACAACTAACTACTCTCTCTCTCTCTCTCTCTCTCTCTCTCTCCTCTCACTGACTATACTATTTATCATCGCCAAATCACGTCTCCTAAATACTTAATAAATTTTCCCATCTACGTCATCATCTGTCGCTGTGACATATTCCTCCCTTTATCTGACGTCGTCACAAACCATATTCGTATCATAATGTTCATCTCTTCCATCTGTCACACGCACTTTCTTCATTATACCTCTCACTCTGTCACACCGGCAACTTCATTATATACCTCTCTGTCGCACTTAGTTTTCAGCTATATATATAAATTTCTCCTCCCAATGCTAAGTGTACTTTACTTGCAGAGTAATGGGGTTTAAACCTTTCAATTAACGCGTAATGGCCTCAACAGTGCTCGAAGCTATATAACGCGTGATTAAAAAAATGTCAATCATGGAATGCTTTATGTAATCTGGAAATGCCCAGTAACTGTAGGTTAATTTATACTACATTCGTTTTAGTCTCGCATGCGAATTCTCAGTGACATGCCATGGGAGTGCCTCGATAATGATAATGAAAATATACAATATTATTATTGTTATTATTATTGTTGTTGTTGTTGTAACTGGATTCCTTCATTATTCTGGTGACACATCCGATTATGTTACTGTACGAGAGGAGAGGCGACATCATTGATAGCTTGTCAGGTAAATAAATCGCAGACAACTCAGTTGAAGAGAGTATATCCTAGTCTACCCAGAAAAAGTATCAAACCAATTTCCAGAGAGAGAGAGAGAGAGAGAGAGAGAGAGAGAGAGAGAGAGAAGAGAGATTTGTTTGCCGTCCCACACATTTCAGTGGTACACTAATACCCTGTCCGGCGATTGTAAACACTCCAGACGACGGTATTCACAGATTATTAGCTTGTCAGACACTCAGGACATTTATAGACTATCTGCACGCGGATATCGACGTTCCTTTCGCGAGCAAAGAAGACACACGGGTGATATAAAAAGTAGTAAAGAAATAACTTCACTATGTTTATGTGTGAAAACCTCTATTTATTATTATTATCACTATTATTATTATTATTATTATTATTAGATTTTGAACATGAACCCGATTCATATGGAACAAGTCCACAGGGGTCAGTGACTTGAAACTTAAGCTTCAAAAGAGTATAGTGTTCATTTGAAGACACATAGGCAGCAACAAGTAATAAAACTATAACTTCAGTTTGTTTTTGTGCGAAAATCTCTATAATAATAATAATAATAATAATAATAATAATAATAATAATAATAATAATAATAATAATAATAATAATATCACTCATTGATGTCGCAGAGTTGAAGAGAAAGAAAGGGAAAAAATGGATAAGTATCAAGATCTGAAAATAGAAATAAGAAGGATATGGGATATGCCGGTGGAAATCGTACCCATAATCATAGGAACACCAGACACGATCCCAAGATCACCGAAAAGGAACCTGGAAAAACTAGAGGCTGAAGTAGCTCCAGGACTCATGCAGAAGAGTGTGATCCTAGAAGCGGTGCATATAGTAAGAAAAGTGATGGACTCCTAAGGAGGCAGGATGCAACCCGGAACCCCACACTGTAAATACCACCCACGGTCGAATTGGAGGTGACTGGTGATAGACAAATAATCTAATCCTCATCATCATCATTCAATAATTCAATTCATTCATTCATTTCATTGAATTCATTAATTTATTATTATTATTATTATTATATTATTATTGATTATTATTATTATTCAGAACATGAACCCGATTCATACGGAACAAGCCCATAGGGGCCCACTGGATTGAAATTCATGCTCCCAAAGAATATGGTGTTCATTTGAAAGAAGTGACAGAATGTAAAAGGGCACGCAGAGAGAAAAGATCAGTTGTTTGAGAAGAAAAAAAATGAATAAATAAATGGCTAAAACGTAAGTAAATAATCAGAATTGAAGGAGAATTGCTGTAGGGTAGCAATACGTAGCATCTTAGCTTGAACGCTTAAAGATCCAACTAAACATCCTCAAGAAGACGGTCTGAGGAATAAATGGCCTCTGGAGCCTTGTCATCACATCCAGAATTATTAGCGTTGATATGCATATGTACCCTAAATCATGTAAATAAACTTCGATGTGCTGTGCAAGAAAAGTACGCAGAGGCTCTACTATTCGGTTATTATCGCGCGATAAAAATACAAGTATAGTGAGTCACACTTTATCGAACTGCGTACGTACGTGGATATGATTATATACATCGAAGAAATTGGATTGCTACTTCTGGTTTGTATTTCTTGTGTAATTATCCTTTTCCCTTTCTAAATTTCAAATACATTTGGATTTCAACCTTTTAAATAAAACTACTAAAGAGTTATAATAAGTCGCTAACTGGCTGTCATGAAACCAAGGGGGATTTAATATCCATCCATAAATAGGTTACAAATATTACTTCAATTATAACCTAGCCATCTGCCAAATGCTTATAATAAAATCCTTAAAGCAAAATTACAAACATTAAAATAATACAGTATTAACTGTTCAGGTTTATTTATCATCAGCACATTTCATCATCACGTGTAATTAATGACTTATAGTAATCAATGTTTCGTGCACAAATAATTCTTGAGCTAGTAAAGTTAAATTATACTGAACATAAGTATTATCAAAGACAATAGATGATTTTATACAAAAGCATGAAAGCAGAGTATTTTTAATATCTTAGGCTGGAATACTATATTACATTACTGCTAGAATAGTTGACGATCATCTTGAACTGAAAAAGGTCCATTATTGGTCAAGCTACTCATGTTGCAATAAATTCTTTATTTCTTAAAACACTCTGGAATCTTAATAGCACCTTTATTGTCAAAAACTCCAAGGTTCCGTACAAGATGAAATAAGATATTGGTTCCCTATACTACGTATTTTCCGTTCAAGTAAAAATTCCAGATGTTTAAATCGTGACAAAGTCAAAATTAGTTATCCATACTGACCTGATATACACAGTACTCATATCTTGAAAATGCTTTCGTAATTGTAATATCAATGATACTCTAATTAAAAAAAGTTCCAGTAACTGTATTATAATTATCCATTAAACTCCAATGTCGCTTTAAATAAACTGCAGGCATACAAGTGTACACGAAGGCAAGCTCTAAATTTAACACCTGTTTCAGCTAAAATTTGATGAAACTCGCACTTGAAATATTTGTAAAACTACAGGTTAAAAGTGCAGTTTCATCCAAGCGTTGAAACTTCCTGAATCACAATAATACCTGGACTTCATAACAGCTTTTAAACACGTGCTTTCAAACGACCGTTTACAAAGCACATCTGTAGTACAAAGACCACGTTTTGCTTTGTGAAGACAAAACATCGTGCGTCATTGACTCAAGCATTTGTATGATGTATCTATTAGACATTTTCACGATGTCCTCTATTCTTTGATACCAGCTGTTCCTTGTGAGGTCTGAGATCCGAAGTTGAAAGAGGTCCAGTCATATTTGGAAAGCAATGGCTATGTCACTCTGAGAGAAAGAAACAAGATTTGGTGAAAATTGGTCTTCATTACAAGTGTAATTAATTCTTAGAACTCGCCTACTGAACTTTGCGAGGTGCATTTAGGAGCTGGACATTAGAATATATATATATATATATATATATATATATATATATATATATATATATATATATATATTACACATATATATATATATATATATATATATATTTTATATATATATATATATATATATATGTATATATAATATATATATATATATATATATATAAAATCGAGTCCAATTCCAAAATTCCCCAGCAACAAACAATAAAATTGGTGGTACTGGTATTGGTAGCCAAGCACAAACAATAAAATTGATGGTAATGAGATTGATAAGGCCAAGGTCACAAAAAATAAAAAAATCAATACGAAATGTTATATATTTTCTCATGATTTTATCTTTTAAATCACGATAAGGCCGTCACAACTGAATGAGAGAAAGCTAATGTAAACGGAATTTTGGACAGTGTCAGCACTACCTGGTTACCTCTTATCATCAACGATCTACGTAAGTGCATTTCTAGTACCATAATCATCATGATAATGGCTTGAGGTTCTCGTGTCATAATATAAGTATCACACACAAGTGAAAGTCATTATCATTAACAGCTATAAGTAAATTTCATTATGACCTGCCTTCATCTTTGACCTCCGCTTTCCAGACCGCTCTCATTCCCTCATAACACATTCTCCTCCGCCTCTCCTGCGCCAATTTCTTAGG
>NC_061094.1:35391116-35393616 GCF_015104395.2 Macrobrachium nipponense
ACACACACACAAACAGTCCACTACAGTACCTTGAAGTTATTTGCCCAACCATGACGGGCGTTGAATTAGTGATCGCTATTGGAGGAAAATTAAATTGTGCCAGTGCCGAATTACCGCTGGGCTTCGGTGTGGCAGCTTCTGAGAGAAGAGAGACGAGAGATAGAGACGAGAGGATGATAGAGAGACGAGTAGGAGAGAGACCGGAGACGATGGAGAGAGAGAGAGAGAGAGAGGTGAGGAGGAGGGGAGGGGACGGCCTTTCACCCTGTCCCTGGCTACATATATATATATTTATACTCATAAATAATAACCTGACCCTTATTGTTTCCTTCAAACCGAATTATATCTTCAGTAATTCAACCATGTCCTTTCTATTACCCTGCATTATCCCCCCCCCTCTGTGTGTGTGTGTATATATATATATATATTATATATATATATATTATATATTATATATATATATTTATATATATATAATATAACAATCTACTGGTCACTTTTCACCAGCAATATACATATACATATATATATATATATATATATATATATATATATATATAGATATATATATATGTATATTATATTGCTGGTGAAAAGGGACCAGTAGATATTATGTATATATATATAGTATTATTTTAATTACTATTATATATATATAATTATATACCAATCAATCTACTGGTCACTTTTCACCAGCAATATATATATACATATATATATAGTACACACATATATATATATATATATATAATATAATAAATATATATAATATTATTATATATATATATATAGAATCTACAGGTCACTTTTCACCAGAAATATATATGATATATATATATATATATATATATATTAATATATTATATTATAGTATATATATTATATATAGAATCTACTGGTCACTTTTCACCAGATATATATATATAAGTCACCCCTTTTCTCTTACAGAAGTCGGCTCTCATTTCATATTCTTTTCCACAAACGTCATGAGGTATTGCTCGATCAATTCCTATTAAAGTACAAACTGCGCAGTTTCCTGGATGTTGGGCCTTTCCCTTCGGGCTCCTCTTCCACTTCATCATTTGATTTACTGATTTTACTCCTCTTACAATATGAAAGGTGTCAGTAAACCAACGTTTCGTGAAACAGAATTCTAATTCTAATTCTGCACTTTTCCCTGATCATTCCTGAAGACTACACCCTTGCTACTATAGTAGATTCACTTCACCCGTGCATCTCATGCCCAGCGCCGTTCCTTACGACGCTCCTGATTGGCTGTTGATAAGCCAAGGCTGGAAACTCTCAGTCTCTCTCGAGAGCTCACATAGGCAGGATATATGTTCTGCCTCTCCTGAGGGATACGTCTTTCAAGTATCCCTCAGGAGAGGTGGAACATACATCCTGCCTATGTGAACTCTCTCAAGAGAGTGAGAGTTTCCAGCCCTGTGATTGCCTTATCAACAGCCAATCAGGAGCATCGTAAGGGACTGGCCTAGACATCAGATGCACGGTTGATGTGAATCTACTATATCTTAACTTCTTACTCTCTCTCTCTCTCTCAAAAGAAAAAAAGAAAGAAAAAAACCTGCATCTCAAAACGATATGATCTATTTTTCACTCGTGTTGACCTTGTAACCAGACCGTCGTTTCTATCGTACCTTTCACTATTTCAATTCATATGACTCCAAGCACAGTACGTAAATACTTGACTTAGTAGCTTGTAATTTCATTTCTTTAATTTACTGGCACTTGGAATCTACACTACACTTCACTTCCTTCGAGGGGGGCTTTGTTCAACATTCTTTCATACATTCCAACCGCTGTTTCCAAAGGCTCCAATATCCGTCCCAGACATATGACAGATGTAATTCCTTCCTCGTTTCATTTATTCCGAGATTCTACACTTTCTTCAGAATGCCCGTCCCTATCGAATGGTCTTCCATTCTCCATAACTCTATTCTAACATTAATTGCTAATGATCTTCCAATCTCCAAAATTCTATTTTAAAATTAATTGCTAATGATCTTCCATTCTCCAAAATTCTATTTTACCATTAATTGCTTGTGATCTTCCATTCTCCAAAATTCTATTCTAACATTAATTTCTAATGATCTTCCATTGTCCAAGATGATATTTTAACATTAATTTCTAATGGTCTTCCATTCTCCAAAATTCTATTTAAAAATTAATTATTAATACTCTTCCATTCTCCAAAATTCTATTTAAACATTAATTGCTAATGATCTTTCATTCTCCAAATTCTATTTTAAAATTAATTGCTAATGATCGTCCATTCTCCAAAATTCTATTTTGACATTAATTTCTAACGTTCTTCCATTCTCCAAAATGCTATTTAAACATTAATCTTTGCTGCTCTTCCATTCTTCAAAGTGCTATTTAAACATTAAGTGCTCCATCTTCTTGACTTCCATTTTGCTTTATAGCCTCCCTCTTGGTTAATTTGATTTTCTCTTCTCTCGTCGAACAAACGTTTCGTCCC
>NC_061094.1:35398616-35431116 GCF_015104395.2 Macrobrachium nipponense
AATATAATATATATATTATATGTATGTATGTATGCATGTGTCTGTGTATTCCATATAGCATGTTTGAGCTGCTACGTTCATGGAAGACGAAGTAAAAATAGTTCACTTCCTTTAAATGACGATAACTGCTAACAACAGTTGTAAAGAAGACAATAATAATTCCCAATCTATGACGGATAATGAAACCACGATGGCTGCCTAGGCATTTGTAACTAAAGAAACAAACCATTATTGAAAAAACGACGCTACAGCAAATGATACCATCGAAGATGGGGCGATAGTGTAAGGTTATGATAATAGCAAAGGAAATGATTATTGGTTCAGAATTAAGTACGCGCGAATGAATAACTGTTTAAAAGAAAAAAGTAGAGCAGCAGCCTTCCTCTTACAGTGGGACAGCATGGAAGGGATGAATTCAATTAAACAACTTTCAGAATCTTATCTTTTTGCTCTGTCAGTTATAACAACAAAAAATAGTCCTTGAAAATGTGAGAGGAAACTCTAATAATTCTATTCGCAAACATATGGATGGTTTGGAAATACTATCACACACGCACACACACACACAGAAAGTAGATAAATCGAGAGGTCTATGACTACATGTGTATATATATATATATATATATATATATATATATATATATATATAAATATATGCATCTATTCATACATATACATACATGCATACATACATATATATATATATAATATATATATATATATATATATATACATGTGAGTGTGTATGTAAACGTTTTTTGTGTGTATTCATCAAATATATCTCATCTGTATGAAGGTATCTAATACGAGACCAAAGCTCGCATAGATCTCCAGCCGTGAGTAGATGAGATCTCGGTAAAATTCAGTTACTCCATAAATATGTCCGCTAAAGGAACATTGATAAACAACCTCATTATTGGCCGTAAAAAAAAGGAGGCAGCACAAATTTGCATAGTGATGAGATATTGCTACACTTATGGGGACAAGGAAGAATGGAAGTATAAATATCTTATGATGAAAACTTTGTCAGAACAGAAGGCAGACGCAGAGGTAATCAAACTGGGAGAAAGATATTGCACAATAAATATCCAGTCCAATACCGCAGGTATTCCTTAAATTAATCCGTCCTTTACCCAGAACGAGGTCCGAGATACTTAGTACCAGAAGCCCCAAAACTCTCGGATCCATCACTTCGGCCCAAGAAGATATTTTGACAGGCAAAGGTGTCTCCCTCCTACCGCGGCCGCGCGTGGCCAGGGCCTCAACAGGTGCACTCCCTGTTCCTCTTTCCTTCGTCCACTTTCAGCACTTAGCGCCCCTCGCGATTCCCGGGCGTATCCTTCGCCGCCGAAGAATGCTAATGCATCCTGACTGCAAATCATACCTCCATGTCAAACCTCGAAGAGCTTTTCATTTCCAACGCCATTCTTTCGCCCCGAGCTCCATGACCACATTCGTCCCTCGCCCGGCTCCCGTTCACATCCTCCCTCCCTCCTACATCAAGTCAAATCAGCCCCCAACTGATGCCGGAGTCAGGTGAATCAATATTCAACAGTCTGCGAGATATTTTAATATTAATTTCTCTCCATTTTGCATATTCATGGATCCGTCAGCAGCCTGGCAGGTTTCTCGGAAACCAGCGCTCACTTCGAGTTCTTCCGCGCTTGAATATTCGCCTCCCGTAGCAGACTGTATTTCAATTCGGACGAATCAATTTGAGAAACGGAACCAGAAACCACCATTGTCGAACAAAGGGTTGTATCCAAATACCCGTCTTAACCCCACAAGTTCTCATAGGGCCTGGCTAACCTCCACGTGCTCCGCGCTGCCGAATATATGAATGTCTAATTTTAATTATTCAATCAGCCTTCATCAAAAAAGTAATAAAACAATCAGTTATGACCTGCGAGGAATCTGCAATGGGACTGCAATATCAAGAAGTGACAAACATGAATCATCACCGTTCATTGTTTAACGCTACTGGTTGTTGGGAGTGGAGGTAGGTTGTACAATGCATCCATCCATTCGGGTATCATCATACCATCATGCCCTCTCCTTATTCTCGTCTACAATAAACGAAGGCTCAATTAACAAGGGTTGTTCTCAGTGATGAAACAACACAAGCCGTCTTCATCAGCTACAGCATCATCTTTCGTCAGCTTTCGCCCTCAAGCAAAAGCAAACAATGTTATCGCTTCTGCGCCTCGTCCAGCGAGCACTGTGATAATCAATAATTGGGTTCCGGTCCTTCATTAACATCGAGAGGAAATCTGTTACGGACTCGAGAACAATCAACATTGCTGAATTTATATCGAATATGAAGCTTTAATCTAATGGGATATAGTGGTTACAAACAACTAGTACCACGAGGTGCTCTTGATACTTGAGAGAGAGAGGAGAGAGAGAGAGAGAGAGAGAGAGAGAGAGAGAGAGTGTTTCTATATAGTTCAACTGCTCAGTTGATTTGTTCTTTTCTTTAATAACATGCATAATCTCCAATTGAGAGCACTAGACTAATTCGCTCATTCAATGAACGGAAAGAGTAAGTTCAGTTCATAAGCGTTCCAAGTACAACAACGATTGAAATATTTAACTAAAATGAAAATTAGGCCTAGAAGGAACGAAGGTGATCCTTCTAGTGTTTAGTAATCGCAGTATTTAAGTACAGTTTCAAACGTTGATCTGCTTTCATTATTAAGAATGAATACTTTCAGATCGGGTCTAAAGCATGAGTGTTTGGATAGCATTTAAGGAAATACGGAGCAACCATTTTTCGTCATTTCCCTACTTTTTTTTTTTTTTAACAGGATAGATTCAACTTCCTCCTACTAATCATGAGTGTAATAACAAAAAGAAAGACTTTCCCGATAGTGTACATCAGTAGCGTAACCATTAGATCTTTTGTTGGAGTCTCGATGTTATCATAATAATTTGTAATTCGATGAAGGTCTAACGAGATTCATAAGCATTAGAATTTCTACTATGGTCCAACTAGTGCCATAATCAACGAAAGAATAGTTATTAGGTCTTCAACCTTCATTTTCGTAATGACATTGACTTCTAAATTTAATCAGTTACATAACACCCACAAGAGCTTTTAGAGGTAATTAGTACCAACGGCATTGAAAGAACTGCTCAGAATTTGATTAATTTTATACACAAATTCTTTAACAGTCTTATCTGGGTTTTACATGCTTGAAGAAGTTAACTTTTTTTTTTTTTGGCAAGAATAGATCCGCCCAAACAAAGGAAAAACTGGTTAATTAGTCACGAGAAGAAGTTTAAGTTTTCCCTTGAAAACATCTTGTTTAATCATTTATAAGAGACTAATTCTTTCCTCGATATCGTGATCAACATTGTTATCATCAGAAGAATTAGCATTAGTCTCCACCGGTGTCTTCATCACCGAGAAAAACTTAAAAAAAAAAAACTCTACTTATTTTCAGTCAGTTTCATCTGAAAAACTTCGAAGCATCCCAAAACCGACAGGGACGAAATTCTAAACATATTCCAGAATCATACTACGATTATAACTATTAGAACTTCGAAACTTAACTTCTGAGATCTCAACTCGGTGACAATCCCTGGAAATTCTAAAATTGTCACTATGGCCACGTCGCACGAAAACGACTAGAAATTTTAAGCTTTTCCTTGAATGTCTAACCTGTGGCTTTGTAAGACTGCTACCACAGTGCAACCATGGTTTAATTAAATCATTAGAACTACCAAGCATGAGCCCGAGGCCCAACACTAGCCACATGTCAGCTTATCTCAAGTGTAGCCAGCACAGTATTCATTAGATTTGCTAAGCCTACACCCAGATGTAACTAAAACATACGTAACTACTCCCAATCTTAATTCTATGGTACAAAAAGGATTACAGTTATTTGAACAATTTTGTTTAAAACCATCTGAATTTAACCCCGAAATCTAAAAATAGTTAAAATGATTCAAACGAAAAAGCTTAAACGCTATATAGGCTCTCAACAGTTATGGGCATTGTGGTACTTTTGAGCAAAGATATGTCTACCTAACTTTTCAGGTGATTTGAGATAAATCAGCAAAAAAGTAGAATTTTCTGATTTTAAATGACTATCTGTATAAGGATTTTAGATGTTTATCGTGTGGAAAATGAAAGTTCCACCAATGACACCAACATTGTGCTGTGTAAAATCCATGATTTAAAGCAAAGAAATTTTATGGAAAAGTTCGGATCTGCATTATTCAGATACAAAGAGCAATCAATTTTGCATTTTGGTACAACCTACATATGTATATATGTATACGCAATGCCGACGCAAGCTGAGTGGTACAATGCTCATGCCCGTTTCTAGGTCCGCAGATCGCTCTCGACCGACGACCAACCAGTTAACCCAGCTGTAAATTGGCACCCTTTAAGACTTGCTAAGAAAATAGAAGACTACATCCTTCTGATGCCGCTCTCTCCAAAGGGAAAATTGCGAATAGTGATAAAGAAAGACGAGAGAAAATAAGAGTGTATATATATATATATATATATATATATATATATATATATATATATATATATATATATATATATATATATATATGCACACAGACAAATGACTTTCTGTAAATTGTTACTTGAAACTCTGCGATATAATGTATTGCAGCAACATTAAAAACAAAATCTATGTGACGCCAGAAACATTACAAACTCCGAGACAGAAGCAACATTATGCAATGGCAACATGCAACGGCAAAAAGCCGTCATATTCAATGCAGGGAGGGTACGGTTGTCATCCCTGTAATCATAAACGCGGAGCAGCAATTTGTGCGTCGTTATTATAATATTCACTACATCTGCTAATTGGTGTGTGGATCCGAGCATTATCTTCATTAGCAATTAGTATTGTTCCATAATTGGTCTGTAAACGAAAGATCCTTCCCTGCTTAGTATGAGGAGATTGGCGCAATCAGGCTTGCTAAGCATACGGCATCCTTCAGCTAATTGGGAGGAAAGGGGATGGGAACGAGATGGGAGAGGGAGAAGGTGGGGAGAGAAATCGGCTAGCCAAGAATTAAGGAAAAGGTATAAGTAGTTTAAAGGATGTGATAAAAGAAGGAGATAGAAAATAAGGAAGCTACAGGAAGGCGCTCGAAATTAGAATTAGGGAAAATCTGATTTGGCTGAAGTCTTGGGGATCTTCGAAAGTGAAAGGAACGGTTGCAGACGGAGCAGAGCATGGAAATGGGCTTACGACGAGATTAAAATTACTCACTAAAAGTCTTAGCAATTATTCTACAACCACTGGGAAAAGTAATGTGGAAAAATTAAGAAAATAAATCATGAATATCAAGATGTCAAAGGAAGCTGTGAAAAACAAGCAAATAACAGAAACATTTATAGAATGTTTGGTTACGTGATATAAGTCTGGGCATAAGGAACATTTCAAGATGGAAGGTAAAATTCAAATGAACATGTCGGATTCGGTTTCAAAAGGCAAAACGAAGGTATATAAATATAACAGTATATATATAATGTACATATATATATCTATATATATATATACATAAATATACGTATATATATGTATACGCACACACACACCACACACACATGATATATATATATATATATATATAATGAAAAAAATATAATTATATATATATATATATATTATAATATATAATATATATATATATATAGAGAGAGAGAGAGCGAGAGAGAGATGAGGAGATGGAGAAGAGAGACGATGAAGAGAGAGAGAGAGGAGACCATTATTAAGATCAATGTAATGAAAACATAAGTAACATTAAAAGAAAAATACTTATAAAAATACAAACGCTCATGTCTTTGACTGCTACAGTAAACATCAACAATAAAAAAAATATAATTACATCAAACACGTTCGACAGCTTCAGAAGGCAAGAAATACATAAGTCACCAAGGCAGAGAGTAAAAGAATAATAATGGAAAAAACATAAGGGAATATTTCCACATCAAAATAAAATAACATGTAATTTGACATCGCGTTCAACATGGAAAAGAAAGAACGGGTCCCAAGAGGTCGTCCTGGGGAACGACCCCAAAATGGGATGAGAAAAAAACCCAAAGTCTCGATGATGTAAGACACCGGTAAAAGCAGATTACCACTGATGTAACGAAGGAACAACCACGGCGATTGGTACAGAGCCATTTAGAAGATTATAACGGCCTTAATTTTTGAACTAGAAACATTAACTAGCGCTTCGAGAGGAGAATAAGTACAGTTTGAAGGATGTGAACATTTCTATAATGAATTACGTGCTTTGATGTTTTAATGTTAGGTTTGCTACAATACTGGATAATTACAGTTCGTAAATGATAATATTGATATCTGTATTTCTAATTAATGAGGGCCTTGATCATATACAGACACACAAAGCTAACGCTAAGTTATTTTTTTCTATATTCTTGTCGTCAAATTATTGTTACAATTCCTCACGACTTACTAATGTGTTATATTCGCTTTTTGGTGACTTTTAGCAAAGGTATAATGGTTCGACTGCAGATGTTGAGCTTAGTTAGGACATTTATCATTCCTTTGGACACAGCGAAATAAACGTTCTCGTACAACTAATTTACTTCTTTCAAGAGCATAAACGGAAACTAGGACCACGGGGAAATTAATGTTAGTATGGATGAAGTGAGAACGAAAATGGCACCCACGAACAAGTACTTGTGAAATAAATGAAAAGGATGATGATAAGATGACACCGGAAGCGAATCACAGAAACAGGGAAAATCGAGGAATCAGAAGCTTTGTAAAAGGTTTAGCAACAAAGATATACATGGCAATAGGCGTTGGAACATGAGAAGGAAACGAAGAATGGAGGTTGAATAAGAATCAGTGACAAAGATAAAGACTAACAGGATAAACGTGAAAACAACGCCACCTTATGTATGAAACTAGGAAACTATATAATTCTAATGATGTGGAAAATGATTAACATAAGAAAAAAGATGGAGCAGGGTTGCGAATGATTTGGGTGCGTGGAGAGAAAGGAAAAGGATGAATTGGCGTAAAAGCTGCACAATTCGAAATTACTAGGCAGAAAGGCATAGGAACACAAGAGGAATTATTGATGTCAAGAAAATGGTAGAAATACTGAGGCCAAAGTGCCTTAATATCTACGTTGAGCTAAATCAACTGATTCAGTGGAAGTTTTCAGTACAGGTTCTTATTATGAGACCAGAGAGGGAATAGACCAGTGACTATTGACTTTGCCTTTCTCACTCTTGACCCACCACTCGTAAGGGAAAAATATTTGGTACAGCTCTCGGGTTACGTTTCCTAGGTCTGTCATTTGTTTATGGGCTTCCGTAAAACAGTCCACCTAGCTGCAGATGGGCACTAGTGTCTTTTGAGATCAAGAAAAGCGCGTTGGGATGGAAGCCTCTAACTTTCTTGCGCCTGCGTATGCTGTTGGTGTGAGTGTGTGTGTCTCAGAATTATGATAAGAACTCAGAAATGCAAACCATACATAGCAGTTTGCGTAAGTATATAGGACAGCGTAGCTGGTGAGATTTGGGTTTATTTCGTTCCCAGGAGAGGCTTACAAGCAGCCAATAGGAGGCACGGCGTATTTCGTGAAGAGAGGTAAAATTTGATATCAATATGAGAAAAATCTGGAACAAAATTGAGTGTTAAAGCATCATCTCTCTCTCTCTCTCTCTCTCTCTCTCTTTTAAGTGCAAAGGCCATTGCTACTGGCAAACTTATAACTTTTTCTAGCACAGGGCTGAAAAATAATGAATAAGAAAAGGGTAAAGAAAAAAAATGTGGTTTTAAACAAGGAGAACTCGTCAGAGTATGGAAAGACCATTCACTGAATTATGCATTCCAAGGATTACCGATTGCCACAAATCAAATGAGGGAAGAAGTGGCTTGACTGGTGTTACCAGGTCGTCTGACAGGAGGAGGATCTTCTTAGAGGTCAACGAAGCAGCAGGCGAAATATTACCTTGCAGGAAGACAACAATGATCAAGATATGTGGTAAGAGTGGGATCATTAATCAAATGAGCTGCCTTAGATTCTATCCTGTATAGGAGAGAGCCAAAGATGAAACGCTCCAACATATAAACAATGCTTCAAACAGGCAAATTTATTTAAAATAAAAATTTTGTAATAAATGAATAAAAGAATTTACATTGTTTAAATATATAACCCAGTTTTTCATAGGCAGATTTAGCAGTGTGGACTTTATGATTTCTTCAAGACAAGTTTGTAGAGACCTGAATACCCAAAATTTTATAAATAGCTAGAGGGTAAAAAATATTCCTTGAAGGCACAGAATTTAACTGTTAAATATTTTATTCCAATACAGACTATAGCAACACAATTAATAGATAATATGGGGCAAACCAACACTTACTAGGTATGAGCAAACAGGGAGGAGAACGAAGAGTAATGAAAACAAGGCGAGATCAAGAAGCAGATTACAGGAGGCCACTGATAAACAGGAGGAACAGAGTAGGTGAGAGAAGAGAACCTGGGTAATACCACTGGAGATGATGATGGGAACAGATGTAGTGCCATCAATAAGGAAAACGTGAAGCCTTAAGACGAAAGGTAGGCTAACAGAGCCTTATGCCAGATTCCTTCGAATGTCTTAGAGATATCAAGAGTGACCACAAGTATTCTACCCGCTCAGGGCCAGGCCTAACCAATAAATGCTTCCCAGGGAAAAGATAAGGGAAGGATATAACGACTGGGTGAAAATGACTGCCAAGCAACTAAGCTAGTTCGCCCACATTATGATTGATAAGTCAGCTCAGGAGCAAAGGTGATTGGGTATTTCAGGCCGAGTCAGGGTACCCCAAGTCAAAAAGACATATATTTCGGATTTTTGGGTCGGGGAATGATGCTACTGGCACGCAAGACGTGTTGGATCACAAGAAGGCCGATGGACGAGAGGGACAAATTCTTAATCTCCAGACTTGACGAATTGGTTGTGCTTACGCGATAGTCGTCTAGCCGACAAAGAAGACCCAGCAGCTTATAGAATCAATCCAATACGCATTGTCTATCAACCTATTCTCTCATGATCTTTGTATCGTGGATTCAAGACCTGCTTCCAGTATAGAAGGGCATTCTGAGGTATTGAACAAAACTAATTACTGCCTGAAAGACGAGATTTTCTCTCTGAAAAAAATATCAAGTTCGTTAACTTATCAACCGAATCTTTCCTCAAGTTCTTTCCATCTCGGGAATATTATTATAAGCATGTCTTACGTGAGTTTCTATGTCAGGGCGAGGCCAAAATGGAGAGGGGGCTACGATACGGTCTCCGCCCATCTGACCGCAAAGCGTGCAAGCAACTGTTGGGTACTGGTAGACATCATTGTGCGTGATGGGTACCATTGGCAATATACCAGATGATGTGTTGATTATATAGGTAAGATGGAACTAGAGGGGAAAAGTGTTAGGTTAATGGTATTTGTTACATTCACCAGGAAGACTCCGTCAAAGAGAACTAAAGAAACTTCCAGTTCCCAAGAGATATATGACATCCCAGGGGACAGACCGAATACCGGCTCGTGAGAAACGGATCAAAATATAATTCGGCATCAGCCAATGTGATAGCACTGCATGTCACTCAAAAGACCCCTGTGAATTGGAGTACAGTTATCTAGAGAAAACAAAGCCCCAATGCTTCATACAAGATGGCCAAAGGAAAAATGAAGAGATGAGAAAGATATTAGGGTTGGTCACAGCTCGTTCTGTCTCTCATACGAGAAAACCTCTGTAAGCGACTAAAAGTAGCAAGAATTTCATAAAGAGAAAAGTCTGTCTCAGAAAAATGCTTAACTGTAGTAAAAGAAAGATACCGGGATAACAGATCTGATAAAATGCACTAAAATACTGGAGTTACTTCAGCAGAAATACGTGCGATAAATCCAATGCATATTTTAAGGTTCATGATTTCTTTCCATCCAGAGTAAACGAGAGCGAAAGTGCTTTGCATAATAACAGGTACACTACACCCTCGACTGACCTAGTCTTATAAAACCTCCCTCTTGCAAATGATATATATATATATATATATATATATATATATATATATATATATATATATTATATATAAAAAGAACAGACGAACCCCGAAGAAAAAACTTCTCTTGGAAACGCTCCTCCAGACTCACTCTCACAAGCATCGTGATATTCTTGAACCAGATTTCTTTCAAGAATATGCAAAAAAGGGCACGACGACCTTGAATTTTAACTATTCACTCTCTCTCTCTCCCTTCTTTTTTTTCTTCTTCTTCTTACAATCACACACGAAGAAACGTCAGTTCATTCACCTGTCAGTCCGACCATCCAACCCCAAACTCTCTCGTGTCTGTAATTTGCATCGCGTTTTGCATTTGCGAAGGGAAAGTGGTTTCAGTTTCGGAAACGTAATGCAACTCTTCTGCACAAGATATATGTAGGCTACATGAGACATGATCTCCCGAGATGAGAATGACAATGATGTCTAGTGAGGCAGAAGGCCTTGCTGAATAATTTGCTGATATGAGCCTTTTCTGCAATTGTTGATCCGAATGATATCTGGTATTTTCCAATTTGTTTAACATGCAATTTATCATACTTTTTCTAACTGGATTGCATGGATGTTTCAGTCAAGGCCCAGTGGTGATGTAATTCTTTTCTGGTGTTTATTTCTTGCTAAATGTTCAACTATCACTCACGACTCTCTCAAGCAGCTGAAGGAATACGGTAACATCACTAAGGATGGTCATCTGGCTTGTTTCAGTGATGCATTTTCATTAATCTCAAATTCACTTCTGTCACCGTTCATTAAATACAAGTCTGAAGAGTATTCTTCAGTCCTTATTAATCAATATCTACGATGCAAAATATTTTCAAATTATGTCTTCATTTCGGATTGACAAGAGTAAGGTAATCCATTACATTTGAAGATACTTTTCTAAAGGGCCACTATTTGAATATATAAAACATTTAGGTTATTGGTGGCTATGGAGAAGGCCTTCCTCTATAATTGCCCTTATCGCAGGACAGCGATTCGGACATTTTCCTCTGTCCCTCAAGAAAATCTTCCCGTGCTTTTAAAATGGATACTAATCAAATGAGTCAGACTTCAAGAAGCCTACTAGTTTCTTAAACGTAAAATTAGGACGGTTTTGGTTTACCAAGCTCCCAACAAAGCATCATGAAAACATCTAATTTGTACCAAACTACCACGTAAATAACGAGACTAGAGCTTTTGTAGAATATGGCACACCTTCAGCAGTTTCCTGACTCGTCCTTTTAACCAACCAAACAGATGTCGTGCTTTGAAGGTATCCTGTTATGATGGAAATTTTGTCGCTAATAAACCTCGTTGAAGATACAATAGTGAATGAATCAAATTACTCTGCGAGTTCTCACGAACTTAAAATAGGTTAATTTTTGGAATTTAAATCATAACTTTCATCACTGATAACTTAAGTAGAGAAAGCATTTACAAACAGACATCATCAACGGCAAATGTTCAAGAGGAAGTGATCTTCAAAAACATGTCCCTACATATTCATAAATTGTAAGACTATGGAATCACGACCATTACACAACTGGTCTTCCGATCAGCGAACCGGTTCGGGATGGTATTTAGATCAGTATAATAGATTACTTACGAAACTGTAGACAAAAAATGAACATGAGAGTTCAATGAATGAAAAAACTCACAACATCATCTAACAGAGATGGAACTGAGCCTCACCTGGAAAAAAGAAAGAGATATATTACTATATACACTACTGAATAACTACGCGTATATACTATATATTATATATATATATATATATATATATATATATATATATATATATATATATAATATATTATAATATAAATATTTATTAATAATATATAATATATATAATATATGTATATATATATATATATTATATATATATATATAGTATAGTATATATATATATGTGTATATGTGTGTTGTGTGTGTGTGTAACTATGTGTATATATAGATACAAACGCATACACACACATACACACACATATTATACATAATATATGAAGATATAAATTGTATTACATACTGTTAATGGATTTTAAAAAATATTACAAAATCAATACAACATATACTCTGTCATAAGATTTAATAGCTATGCGAGTCGCAATCTTTTGTAAAAGAGTCCGCAAAGCTTTTTATACAGTGACCACTTTATCGTAAGAAGCAAACGGCGAGGAGTGACAATACGACCCTAAAACCAAGTAAGTATAAGCCAGTCATATTATGCTTCTGGCGGCACGGCGCGTACCACCACAGAGGTGAGAGGGACGTCTCGGAAGGAGCGAATCCATCTTGTGAGCATTGTCGCTTGACATATGGAGATGGATTTCAGGATCCTGTTCCTTTGCATTCCGCGCCCCACAATGCTTAACGCTCCGGCCACACAGTGATGGATCAGCCTCCCCAATTTCCACTTCAAATTTCCACTGTCCGCGCACCGCTAGATAGTCTTGAAATGCATTCTCGTAGTACAGGCCTGTACCGAGGGGACGGGTCGGGGGGTTCCCGAAATTTCTGGAAGTCCATATTTTCTGTGACTATCCTTTTTATTGAACTGTACTTTACAAAGTAAAATTCTGTTAACCAAAGTCAGTACTTTGAATAACATTTAATCGGGTAGAAGGGCATAGGCCACATACCCAATTTTTCTTCTTAATGTAACCAAAATAACATTCTCAAATATTTCATCTTGTATACCTACATATGCAATGACATTTATTCAAGAAAAGGTCCAGTTTTGGGAGAGAAAGACCCCCCCCCCCCCCCAACATAAAAAACTCTGGATACGGACCTGTAGTATATTTTATCAACTACAGACAGAAACGCAGTAGGAAATAACAGAAATATCTACATATGATATGCTATAGGTGTTTCCTGTTAATATCAAAATATGCTGCCTCTCTCTTGTGGGGGAGTAATCATCCTTAAACCATACATTCCTACACAGCTACGGGGCTGTACAAAGATAATTCTGGTTCACCTTACCGTATAGTATTAATGTTCTCCCGATTTCGGCATTTTCGCTATGAGGTGAAAGGGGCCTGTTAGAAGAAATTGTATCTGGCATATATTTTTTCTTCCATGAGAAAGTCTACAGCTCGTTTTCTCATCAACACGTAAGAAGACCCTAATGCAAGACCCCAGCAACCTCAAAAGTCCTCAAAGCAGCAATAATAAGAATAGAAAAAGGAAATATTTCAGATACGAAAAAAATTGGGCTGAAAACTTAAAGATCGGTGTGGGAAACAAAAGGGGCACCGCCTCTGACGAACATGAGGGTACGAATCCAGCTTTTTTTTTCCTTGTATTTTTTTTATTTATTTATCTATTTATTTATTTATTTTTTTAGAAAATTGCCAATTTCCGCTAATTTCAAATGCATTGAAATATCTGGTGTCTTCACGACGTGGGAGTCCACCAATCACGCAACTAACGCACCGGAAATAAACACTGAGATCGTGAAAAATTACCAAATAACTTGAAATAATAAAAAAAAGCCTAGGTACGCAAAGAAAGCTGCAATGTTGCGTGTTGAACGTGTTTGAGAGAAGGGAAACAAAATAGTAATCATTTGTTGGTATCTGTGTTTCATTCACACGCTCCGAAATGTGAAACCGTTGATTTAGGACGGTGTAGTATAGCATGTCTTGAACATCTCTATAATATCATAGTGATCGCATATACAGCAGAACAGATATCTGAAAGAGAAAGGAAAAAGATAATGCCATCGGACGCAAAAGTGAGGTCAACATCTCATGCCGCTTGAGAAAGCTATATAGATCATACTCGTATATACCCAAACACACCTCTCGCTCTTTTTCTCTCTCTTACTAGTACACACACAAACACACACACACATATAATATATATATATATATATATATATATATATATATATATATATATATATATCACTACGTTTAAACCATTTAGATATGTTTATATATCTACAAAAGTAGATTCAGTTAAATAGAAAAATGGTATATGAAGAGAGAGAGAGAGAGAGAGAGAGTGAGAGGAGAGAGAGAGAGAGAGAGAGAGGACCGAGAGCGAGAGAGAGAGAGAGAGAGAGAAATAGGCAATTCACGCGATCACAATACACTGAAATCAAAGGTATCAAAGAAAAGATAAACAAGAAAAGATAAAAGCGAGAAAGAATGAAAACCAAACAACACGAGAAGTAAATGACAACAGACAAGGCTACCGAAAAGAACACGAAAAAGAAAAAGAAAAAAAAGATAACCGATGAATCTATGAAGGAAGCAGAAGCCCCAAAGAGGATGGTCTTAGGCGAAGGTAATCCGGCGAATATAAAATATTATATAAATAAAACCTTTTGCCCTTTCTCAAAAGCATTGCCCGCCGGAGGGAGGGTAAAGATGTGGGGAGGCGGGGTTGAGGGGGGAGGCCAACCTTAGTCTCGTTTCCTGAGGGTATGCCGACGGCGCGGGCATGTGGCATACATAAATAAATCCTTCCATTGTGTCAGATATCGCTATCGCGGGCGCGGATATTCCGAAGGCACAATAACGTATATTTGGATTGGTTATTCAAAATGCTTCGCCTTCAACTTCTTATGGGATGGCTGCTGTTACCGAGGTGTGAGAGAATGTCAGCCCTTGCGTGGTTTTATAGAACAGTCAGAGAGGAGATTTTGGACGATGCATATTTTCGACTGAGTATTTAAATACTGATGTTTCACGTCGATAAAGAAACATCCAGTCGGAGGATCTACGTAGTTAAACTTATTCGCTTAGTTTTCTGATCTTTATTAATCGATATTATGTATGAAATCTGTGTATATTTTTAATCCTAGATATACATACACACACACACACACATATATATATTATATAATATATATATATATATATATATATATATTAATATATATATATATATTCTAGGATTTGAAATATACACAGATTTCATACATAATATCGATCAATAAAGATCAAAATATTAAGCGAGTATATATATATTATATATATATATATATATATATATATATATATATATATATATATATATATATATATATATATATATTAAATTCGTGTATATTAGATTAAGAATTTGTGTAATATCATGATACGGAAAGTACAATGTGAATTTCCGTACAAGTTATTACCTTCTATTATGTATACATATATATATAGTGTATATATATATATATATATATATATATATATATATATATATATATATTTTCTATATATGTATATTATATATATATATATATATATATATATATATATATATATATATATATGTTATATATATAAGAAAGGGTAATACCTTCTACGTATTTATGCTCAGATTGTTCGGAAATTTACATTGTACTGCTCGTGTAATGATATTTCACAAATTATTAACCTTATATACTCCAATATCAAATAGGAAAGAGAGAGAGAGAGAGAGAGAGAGAGAGAGAGAGAGAGAGAGAGAGAAATATATTATACACAATGCATTTCCACCATTCCTTAAATATAACAGCGACGGGGGTCACGTGCTGCCTTACAAACCCCGCATATTATTAAAGGACGAAGTAGAAGGAAAAAATTCAAATCACATACTTACATATTCGTTTTTTTATCCTTTAGTCTAAACAGTATCAAACGGAGAACGCTCTAAACTACGCCTTATGTACAATGACCGCAAAGACCAAATCTCCAAGTTCACCCAATTCCAAAGAAACCAGAACCCACTAATAATATCCATTAAAATTCCGACCTTGTGGCATTGCACCATAAGGTCGAAATTCGTCGCGCATCCGAAGCCGACGTAAAATCTAGATTATTATCATGATAATGGTGGTTGGGGTGAGTAACGTACAGCGCGCATGCGCGGGGCACAAAGAAATGATATAAATAAACATATACTAGCTTTATACCTGGTGACTAGCGCGACCCAACGACACAAACGTTTCTACTTTCACGTTTCTACCTCTAAGTGTCATCCTTTCCTTTCCTTCTTATTTTGCTGAACACTGGTATATTCTTTGCTTATCATCTTTCGAATTACTTTGTAATTATTCTATCAGTCTTTTTAATCTAATATACAATAAATGTTCAGTAGTTGTCAGTTGATGGGGAAAAAATATATCTTATCGCATAAAGTGTTAAAAAATACACATGTACATGTACACAGATATACACAGAAACACACTCATAAATATACACACATGCAAACAAGTTAAAAATGGATAGATAAATAATCGGTTTTCTTGTTCTTCGTAATGGTTTGAGATGACAGATCTACTGTGCATTATTTTCAATTTCAAAGAACCAGTTTTGATGTCGTAAATAATTCCTCGTTAGAACAGCAATAATTCCCAGAGTAAAATCCCTAACATTGTAAACTATGAATTTTCTTTGACAAAAGAAGCCCCGACAAAATGAATGAACGAGTTTCATCTTCACTTCACGACAAATGGAAAATAAATCTAGAGCAACTGAAGATTTATTGTTACAGTTCATTTTCTACTGCTTCTTTTACTTATTTCCTGCTTTCGTGGCTTCTTGTATTTCTTCAATTACTACTTTTACTCTTCTTTATGTCTTATCCCTAAATAAGTCACAAACTCCCTTAATTTTGAGTGACAGTTTTCTAAATAAGTTTTGTCGTTATAAAAAATCTATTACGTCTGAATCAATTCTACAAGTTCAATCTAATTTATGGTTTAATGCCATTTAGAAATAAAAGTGACTGATAAAAATTCTGAGAGCCAAATTCACGAAGCCATAAGTTTTTTCACATAAGAGATGTCTCGTTACTTTGTATTGAGCTAAACAAAACTACTTAGATTTTAAATTTACCAAGGCCACAAAGTCAATTTATTTTGCAATACAACATTACAAAACCTGATTAAAATATATTTCTTATAGTGGAATCATTCAAACTTTTCTTAAATCCTTAAATACATCAATCAGAAATCATGAAATCCTACAGTCAACTGACTTTGTAAATCTTAACTGGGATTCAATACATTATAACTTCAATTGGTCTGTTCACTTTCTGCGTATTAAGCTAAAGGATATCAGAGTCATCGCTTCTCTTTATAAATTGTTTACGTGCTACAGATCTTCAAGGCAGTCCATCAGAAGTTGTTAATGATTGGCTTAGCAATTCTCGGTTGTTCCTGCTACTCAAAATAAAAATGGAAAATAGAGAACACAGGCTTTAAAAATAAAAACAGAAAAAACGCTGGAATCTCTCGTCAGACGACCAGACGGATACAAATATCTCTCCCCCGCATATGTAGGGCAAAGCATTTGCCAATAATACCGACTCCAAAAATCACTACCACTCAAACCACTTTTTTTTTTTCTTGAGCAAGCTAAATAGTTTAGCAACCGGCAACTTACTCGTTCGAATGACTATTGTTCACCCTGGAAAAAAAATGTAGGGGAAAAATATAAAAGGATAAGGATAGAGGCATCGGAAGGGAGGCTCGTAGAAAAGGGCGGAGCGGAAAGGTGAGATGGAAAAGTCCAGGGGGCTTATGTGGGGAGGTGACAGACGGTCGGGGAATGATGTGCATACTACTATTAATAATCGTACAACAGGGGGGCGTGGATCCCTTTATCTTCATCATACATATTGAGTACGATGATAAAAAATATCTTAGTTTCACCAGACCACTGAGCTGATTAACAGCTCTCCTTAGGCTGGCCCGAAGGATTAGATATTTTTACGTGGCTAGGGACCAATTCGTCACTTAGCAACGGGACCTACAGCTTTTTGTGGGATCCGAATCACATTATATCGAGAAATGAATGTCTATCACCAGAAATAAATTCCTCTCATTCTGCGTTGGCCGAGCCGAGAATCGAACTTCGGACCAACGGCCTGGTAGCCGAGCGCGAAAACCACTAGTCCAACGAGGAACTATAGCAGATTCACATCAACCGTGCATCTGGTGTCTAGGCTAGTCCCTTACGACGCTCCTGATTGCCTGTTGATAAGCCAATGACGGGTCTGGAAACTCTGTCTCTCGAGAGTTCACATTGGTAGGATGTATGTTCAATCTCTCCCGAGGGATACTTTTGAAAGATGTATCCCTCAGGATGTACGGTTGATGATACAGACTAAACAAAACAACAAATCAACACCATCAATAATAATAAATAAGTAAATAAATGAGCAGAATTGAAAGACTGAATATTCACATTTAGAGTGAAAATGCACCTGCAATTTTGGAAGCATTTTTTGGAAGTTTTTCTTAGAGCTTCTCCCCACAGAGGCAGTCATTCCATTATAGTTCCAAAATTCCTTCCGCCTTGACTGTAGTCTGAAACGTATAAAAAAAACTGGGGGTAATCTTAGACAATGAATAAGAGAATAACGTCGTATTTTCTTGACTTGACCTATCGCATCATCGACTCCACAGAAAATATAGTTCACAAACGTCACATACCTGAGCTATTTTAGTTCCGCTAAAGTTACCTCAAACGGAGAGCGGACGGAAGACTGTAGGGGCGGGTCGAAAGGACTGTAATGTAACAACATTCGTAATAGCAAATGCGAACAGAAACAGAAGTGAAGGATGTGAGGGAATTCTTATTGATTTAAGAAGAACTCTACGATGATTATGAAAAAATAGGACATCAACATTCTGATAAGCGGTAACGGAAAATGACAGTTACACAGCGTTACACAATCCTTTTGTTCGTATCTGTTTATGCATGCACGCACACAAACACACACCACACACACACACACACACACACACACACACACATATATATATATATATATATATATATATATATATATATATATATTATATATACACATTATATATATATGCTTCCTCTTGTAAGATTACTTTTTATTCGTACTTTGTACCCTAAAGATATGTAATGCACGAAAAATCTTGATAGTTAGTCCTTAATGATTTTCTACTTATATATAAAATATATATATTATATATATATATATATATATATATATATATATATATATATATATATATATATAAGTAGAAAATCATTAAGGACTAACTATCAAGATTTTTCGTGCATTGCATATCTTTAGGGTACAAAGTACAATAAATAAAAAGTAATCTTACAAGAGGAAGCTTCATAAATAGAAAGATTAAGGCAAGGGTTAAAAATGATTTCCGTGCCATTATAGTACGTATACTAGGAAAACCTTATAACCACATGGATACCCAAAAGGCGGGAGTCAAACACGGAATCACTAAAATTCGGCTTTGAACTTCCCTACAATATTATGAACGGTAATTATCTAGTTTATAGACACAATAGCCAAGATTTAAAAGCCGATTATTAGACGAAAGCTCTTGGCATATGGTGTTTTATTTTACACCTTTGCTTGGTTTCATACATGTGTATACACATACAATATGTGCGTATGTTTATATTTATATGTTCTTATCATTAACATGAACCAATATAAGAGCACATGATAGTTGTGTGAACATAATTCTTTTCATTGCATGTTTTGAAACATAACAATATTGTTCAAAAGTCTTCTCATTCATGCCTGGCTTAGAAATTGTTTAAAATCCTTGGCATTTTTTGCCTATTCTCCAGATGGTAAAATTCCCATATAATCTTGAACTAGAGACTGCATTTAAAAACAATAACTAACAGTAATAAATGATATAAAATTCCTAAATCTTTATCTAAATATTTCTTAAAAAGAATTACAACAAATCTCTCTGGGTTACCACGGAGCTTCTGGAGTACGTGACGTCATAGGAATTAACCAAGGTTCAGTATGGACGATCTACCTTATTGGATCCTGGATTAACTGAAGCAATGGGTTGTTAACAAAGCGTGCGCATGCGCCGTCCGTGCTCGGGATTCGAACATAGGTCCTCTTGCCTAGCCATATGTGGAGCGATTCATTTTAATAGATATACCTGAATAATGACACTTTAAGAACAAATAATCAAACCAAATAAATAATGACATTAGAGAGGAATGGTTAACAAATAAAAGCAAAGCAATCGACCCCATTTACGTGAAATAAAATAAACGCAAAAAACTCCGTATTCTATAATATAAGATCTTCATCAAGCAAACATCGCCTCCTAATAGACCATTAGAGCCCCGAAACCAAACACTGGAAGGTAAATAGAGGAACTCTCTATGGCAACAATGCACCGCCTGCCACCACCGCACAAATTCAACACAATTATGATGATGCAAACATATCCATCAACCATAAAATGTCCTCCTCATCCTCCTGGTCATCCTCTTCATCTCATCCTTTCCTTCCACCTACTCCTCCTAACGTTTTTATTCATTATTTTTACTCTTCATCTTCTTTACCTAATTCCTTTCTTTTATTTAAATCGATGTCTTCTTCATTAAGAAGATGGAACGTAAGAGAAGGAATGGCGGATGGTTAATATTAGTATTTCCTTTTGCTGGGCTGTAAATTGGTGTTGATATGGAAGGGTAAGTGATGGAAAAATTAAGAGAAATGATAAGGAGAGCGACAATTCCAGCAAAAACCGGAAAGAAGAAGATTGCAAAAAAAAAAAAAAAAAAAAAAAAAAAAAAAAAAAAAAAAAAAAAAAAAAAAAAAAAAAAAAAAAAAAAAAAAAAAAAAAAAACACGACTGCAAAATTAACAGGTAACAGTAACAATAGTAGATTTATTGAGAGGATCAGAACCAATACCTATTACAGTGATTCGTAAACTACGACTCGCTAAAACTAGGGCATAATTTCACGAGGTATAGGATCTTTTGGAGTCTGCTAAGCCATTTGCCAATATAAGATTCTTGAGGTGGTGCCACCTATACTTTGTTTTCACCACGTTGTGTGTGTAAGGAGATACCTGAGCAATAAACTATGGTCCAGTTTGAAATTCACTTTCTTTGCAAGTTACACTGAAGTATATTTCGAGGGAAAAGAAATTGCCCATTCACCTTTCGGCCAGCAAAATCTGCCACGACTAAAACAGTATGGACTTGAACCCAGTTGTTCGTCTTTTCTCACACGTTCAAATCGTATTACTTTACAAACCCTCTATTCTCTTATAGAGTGAGACCTAACTGGTCATTGTGCAAGCAAAACTGATAAGATTTTTTTTTTTGACTGAAGTGCATTCACATCACGAGCACAGTTAAGAAGAACATCAACTTCCAAGCGTCATTTCCTGGCGACTGCTTATTTAAGAAAGGTAACCTATCATAATGTTCCCGAATGTTAAAATCTACGTACAAAACATTTTCTTCATATTTTATTCTGTTATTAATTTGATCTAAGAAGGAACTCTTGGAAAGATCACAAGTGCTTGAAATTCCAGATAAAATCTCAGACTAATCAAAATAAGACACACGTTACATATATATATATATATATATATATATATATATATATATATATATATATCTATATATATATATATAGTATACACAAACATATACGCACCCAAACCCAGACACACACACACATACATACGTACATACAAACATGCATGCATATATATATATATATATATATATATAATATAAAAATATATATATATTATATATTATATATAATTATATTTTTATATATATATATATGTGTGTGTGTGTGTGTGTATTCATACGCCTTTTGTGCGTATGAGAGAGGGTGTGTATGTTTGTGTACTTGAAATTCGCTCTAACAGTACCAAGAAGTGGTCAAAATAAAACAAATATATTATAAATGACTACAGTTAACAGAGTAGTGTATCTCCCAATTTCGGGACAGCTGTCGCCCTCGGCCGTCTTAGGCCTAAGGCTGAACGGGGGGCACGTGTAGGCATACGCTTCGCCAGCAAAAGGATCCCGATTTCCCTTTCTATGACCATTGTCGAAGGAAGACGAACTCATTATTATGTTAACGATCTGATATGATTAACTTTTTACTGTAAGGCAAAATGGCTTGATGGAAGTCCGCCGAGAATATAGTTCACGAGAGAGAGAGAGAGAGAAAGAGAGTAAAAAATTCCTCGGACGTCATTCCATCAGTAACTTTTAATGCATTTCCAAGCGATGCCATTACGCAACGGTTAGTCCAGATAAAAGAATAAATACATAAGATATCACCTGGACGCTTTCAAAAGAGGAGGGGGACCCTGCTTCGTGCGCATGAGCATAGATGCGTTCACATAAAGGTATATACGAAATGCTCATATAAAAGTATCTACAACACGCAACGATACTGTTTGGAATTATCGCATGCACAATAAAACTTATCGTGGCAGGGAATCGGAAAATTCAGTGACAATAAAAATAAAATTTTTATCTGCTCAAAATAAATCGTAAGTCGTGGATAAAAATGTCTATTGAAATATCCCTCGTAGTGGAGTGATTTAAAATGAACAGGCTGAACAAAACACGAATTTTAAGTCATTTCATCATCTGTCTTTTGACATATTCACATTGGCTAGACCATGAATATATCATCAAGCGACGAAATGAACTTTAGAAATGATTCAAGACTTATGAGACTTTTGAAATTAAACCACCTTAAATAAAAATCACGCATCAGAAAGACGGTAACATCCTTCATTTAAGTCGAAAGACCATCATTATTAAATGCTCGCTTAGCAATTACATCGATTGGCAAAATTCCTCCCGTTGGAATCATCTCAAATCATGGGAGGATTCCTTGGGTAGGGAGACAGCTGGTTATAAAGAATGAATTACAGATGGCACACATTTCCTACAGCTGGGGAAGACCCGAGTAACTTACGAACTTATGAAACAACCCCCTCCCACGGGAAGCAGCCTCCAAAAGACAGCTCCTATGATGCGTTAAAACCTCAGAGATGCGTTTGAATTCGTTCGTGGAGGACCTCAAAGACCGGAATCTTTTAGGCATGGAGAGGTATCTCCTCCTCCCCCTCCTCCTCCTCCTCACGTGGAGATGAATGACGAAGGGAGGAGGAAAGGATATACACAGGGCGGTTTGCCTTTTCTTACTGGGAAATGAAAGGGTCCTGGAGAGGGGGAAGGGGGGTGGAGGCCGACAAAGGGACACGAAGGGTAAAATTAGAGTAATAAATGATTCGACAGTATTTTGAGAGAAGGGATGAGTTGAAATGTAAAACTTCACAGGGACGAAAAATGGTTGATCAGTTCGAGACTTGCGAATATTTATCATTTGCAGAATGAGAGATCTATGTTTATCTAGGGTTACACATGAAGTACTACATGCACTGGACTCTTAAGAATAGATTAGAAACAAATTACAGAAAAAACTTGTAAGGACTCGGAAAACTACTACAAAGTCCGGGATGAGAACATTAAATCTTGCGTATATTCATAGGTAAAGCTGTGAGATTGAACAGTAAACATTTATTTTTGTCAGATTTTTCTTACGTTTGTTTGGGGGGGGGGGGGGGGGGGGGGGGGGGGGGAGGGGGTCCAGCACATCGTTATTCACGAAAACGTTGAAGCATTATTACAGAATAGGATACTTAATGTTTCCCTTAGAAAGACAATAGAGTTTGTTCATTCACGAACATATAAATAGATGATAAATTTAACAGAGCGGGTAAATATGTTGAAACCTTCAATACTGTACAAACGTAAAGGTAAATGAGGAAAAAACATTACATGGAAGTAATATACAATAATAGTAGAAATAGTAGACTAAGGAAAAAACTAATATCATGAGTGTTCGTGTATCGATAAAATGAAATGATAAAAAAAAATATTTTGGTTGAAATCCACGGAAAAGAAAAACGGTATGTAAGCATTCAAACAATCCCCCACCTCCGTTTTCCAACCAGTAAAAAAAAAAAAAAAAAAAAAAAAAAAAAAAAAAAAAAAAAAAATACAGCACAACTCTGAAGACTTCAGTAGATCTCAAATAAGAGCTCAAAGTAGCCTCGTAAAACTCACACGATCAGAGCTACTAATTACGCAATAACACTAAATCCTGTAAAGACTGTCGAAGGAGAATGCCTTTCGAAAATTATGCCGCGGAGGTTGTTCCCTTTTCCGGAATTTCAACTCATTATCTCTGAAGACCGATCATCGCCAACGACTACCAACCAAAATTTGATAAATGTCGACGTGAAAAAAAAACAGGCAATTTTCGCGTGTTTTATCATCCAATTGACGATGCACTTCATTCCTACCACAAATTGTCATTTGTGTGCAAAGTCTCAAACTTGCCGTATTGTGGAATGCCCTCAGCTCCCCTCATTCTGCATTTATCATTCTGGATACAGCCTACAATACGCTAACTCGCAAAGACATTGATTTTAAATCTTAACCATCAATTCTGGGATGCTCAATAAGAAAGGGTTCTTGTTGACCTAAGGTCATCTTAATCACACAAAAGGAGCAACTTGCGTAAGAGAGTATCTTGCGCAAAACTTTAATGATGTAGACACAACTGTTTCTTCTTTCTTCTAGAGATGTTCAGGAAAGAGAATCGATTGGAGCAAAGACACTTTTCAGTTTTAACATTATCCTTTAATTTGATGTACTAGTCAAATTCATTTTTATGTATTTCTTATGAGTTTTAACATTATCCAAGTAAATTGTGAAGTAAAACGTAAGAGCACGAAGGTCTTAATATTAAAAGGAGGTTGGCAAATAGAATCTGCTTCTGTCAGTACTCAAGGAGGAAAATAGCGTGAAAGCATATAGCTCTGTTGATAGAAAATGGTGTGAGAACATATAGCTCTGTTAGTTCTGTTAATAGGAAATAGTGTGAAAGCATATAGCTCTGTTGATAGGAAATGATGTGAGAACATATAGCTCTGATAGTTCTGTTGATAGGAAATAGTGTGAAAGCATATTGCTCTGTTAATAGGAAATGGTGTGAAAGCATACAGCTCTCTTAATAGGAAATGGTGTGAGATCATAAAGCTCTGTTAAAGAAAGGAAAAGCAAATCCATTTTTCTCAAGAGAGAGTTTTGGCGTTGACGAGAAGCCACCTTCACTGCAGACTTCTTGCGGACGGTTCAATTCGCCCGAACCGCAATGAAACGTAGTGGAGTCCGGATTGTCATAATTACTTCGTACCTTAGGGACATCGCTCTATCTTTAAACCATGAACCAAAGTTCCTCCCCACCATCCAGGCAACATAAATCAACAAATTCAATCAGAAAATCTGTCATTATCTCGGCCAACATGTGAATGACTGAAGAGCCGGTAGTCACTCAAATCGTGGATAAGAGAGTGGGTGAGTGGGCGGTGTGGGCGGGGTGGAAGGAAGGAATGGCAACGTACCATCAATCGCCCCCGGAGCCGAATTAACCCATCCATCACAGCGATTCTCCTATTCCTGGAAAACGTCGGTTGCTGGTTTCCCAGCATCGCTGCTGGGACCCCTGGCAAAACATTATACAGTACGATCACCCGTTTTCTGTTGGGGATGTCTCAAATGCAATTCTCGTTTTCTGTCTCTTTCATTTTTTTTTATACATTTCTACGTCGAAACTAAAACCGAAAACCGCAAATTCTCTCTCTTCAGTGTTACAGCGAATCTGTACATGCATATATAAGTGGAAGACTGGTATGGAGAAGAAGAAGAAAAAAAAAAATTAAAAGCTGAGAAACCAGGATTTGCTGCATTGAAAATAATACATAATTCTCTCCTTATTGATTTATCCATCAGTTCCACTATCATTAGTACTTATATTCATGAGTATGCTAGCACAAATGCGCGCGTTCACACGCCAAGGAAAATACTAAATATTTAACCATAGAATCTAATGATCACATTCAATACTTGCACGTATGTTTAATGACCACAACTTATCTCTGCAAAACTTAATCCTTTCTAATAATAATAATAATAATAATAATAATAATAATAATAATAATAATAATAATAATAATAATAAACTGTGACGGAATCAAGGAACTGAGTTGTCATTCAGGCTATTCCAATGCTACAAATGTCTTTGCATATCTAACAGTCTATCTATCTATATATATGTAAAATATATGTGCATATATATATGTATATATATATATATATATATATATATATATATATATATATATATATATATATATAGAATAATGTATGTATGTAGATATGATGTATGTATGTGCTGTGCGTATTAATGCACTTGTATATAAGCTATTACAGAAAGCGGCAAGAAAGGCAAAGGAAAATGACTATGTAATATACATTCTCTCTCTCTCTCTCTCTCTCTCTCTCTCCGACACCCTAAGCAACGAAACAGCTGGAGGAAACATACCGCCTTTGAATAAACACTGCTTCGAAAGCGTTCGCATCGTGACGTTGACACTGGAAGGGAGCCTTGGTATGGAAGGCACCTCCTTGATAAGCGATCATCTTCCTCCTCCTCCTTCTCCTCCTTCACCCAACCTTCCAGGAGATTAGAAGCAGGGCCGGCGATGGCACTCCTCATCAACGCTTGTTGTCCATCGACACTTTATTAATTCTTTCATTAACGTTGCCTGGATATGGCCATGGCAAGGAGAGCACGGGAATCTGGCCTCTCAGGCACCCGCGCGTAAGGGGCGTTTCGGCAGAGCCGCTGCTCTCTCCTTCGAGAGCGAGGGAGGAAACTATTCCTATCAGTACTTTCGACTCTTTTGTTTCTTCCCATAGTGGCGATGAGGCGATATAGGTTGCCTGCAAATCTAGCCCTTAAATGTGCATGCAGGTTGATGCCCTACTCGCTTTCACGTGCCCTCCGTGAAAGACTAGAAGAATAAAAGCACCACTGAAAAGGGCCTTATTGGAAGACGGAATAATGGCGATCGTGATAGATGTTCAGAATACGTCTCCGCATAGGCTGGCGGAACGGTGGTGTGATCAACATTTTGCAATAATTGCAGGGTGCTACTGGACGTTCAATATTAATTAGGGTAGATTAGGTTTTCCAGGAGCCAGGCTATAATCAGGTCGTCGCTATTTCTTTCACTGTATCTTCACACGATAACGATCTGGTATCTCTTTGACTTTCTTGAGGCAAACAAAACTGTCTTAGTTAGTTAAGTAACTTTAAAATACAACCTTATACCAGATGTTTACATATACATTCACACACACACACACACACAAATATGATATATAATATATATATATATATTATATATATATATAATATATATATATATAATATGAAAATATATCAATTCCGAGGTAGAACGAATTAGATATTATCATATATATACACACATATATATATATATATATATATATATATATATATATATATTATATATGTAATATGTATGTATGTATGTATGTATGTATGTATGTATAGAAACTATCAACAACATAATGACAAAAACCCTTCTAGATTCTATAATTTGGAGTGTTATTACCAGGGAACCTTACTTAAGCACAAGAGGTTCAGCAGACACTAAATTAGCAAAATCTATTGCAGGGTGCTCGAGAGATCAGTCTATTCACATACATTATTTTGCGTGTAACAACGATTGCCAACGGATATTGAACTATTTTATAAGTATTAACAATAATCTTTCCAAGTGTCATATTTACCGGTATGGGCATATTATGAAAATAATAGTCATCATTCTTATTAATGATATGGCAAAAAACCAATAACTCATTTAAATAACCCGAGTCAATGCACGAAAAAAGAATATAGATAAAAAGACTGCGGCACAATAAGTAGGAAAATATTTAAGGAAGCGAATTCTAAAACAAAATCAAAATTAGCCGCTTAACACAATCCACAGTCTGCGCAGCACCAATATGGCCAACTAATAAGCAATAAAAAAAAAAATAGAATATTTAACTGTTGATGCGACAAGAACAGAAGATAAGGCCTTGCTCAGTCAAATTCGGAAGTACGCAGCCGTTCGCTATTAATTTCTCTTACGAAATTGATGAAACAATTTCCTCCAATGTGAGTCAGTGTCGGCAAACTTTTGAATTTGCGTTTGCAGGTGTTGGTGTCGACATAAATTTAATCCGGGCTGACACAACAGCAGAGCACGACGACTGCGTTCTGGGAACGCTTTCATTTCATGATTGAGATATGAAAGCTAATTCTTGCTTTACAGGATATTCTACGAGTTCGAATTAATTAGCGAAATTAAAGTCCCTGCTTACCGACCTACCCACCGATTGTACACGCCCTGCCTGCTGTAAATAACTCTAAACCACGTATCTTAATTCACTTCTTGTATACCCTCTTAGAGGACTGCCTGTGCGCTGTCGACACGTCAGAGGAAATAAACCTAAGAGAACTGAAATCTGTATATGTCCTTAGGAAACCTGATATACAAGCTACTAGCTGACGAGAAAAAGATAATAATAATATAATAATAATAATAATAATAATAATAATAATAATAATAAAAGTTCTGACTTAATAAGCCTGCAGATTTATTACCGACTAGATAACATTTCGGAAATTGCAAAACAAAGGCTTTATTGGACAAACAAAGACCGCACAGTGTCTCCCAAACAGTAATGATGTGAGCAAACTAATATGTGCAGATATAACTGGAAAATGGCTGGCGTTTGCAAAATACCTTTGTAATAATAATAATAACTAAAAACCAGACGAATGCGTTTAAAAATAGAATCCTTTTCTACGTATAAAACTTTTTCAATCCTGCATTTTAAACGAAACCAAATCGTCAGTTTTTTATATAATGGATTCTTGGTTTAAATAGTTAACCAGTTGAACTTTTGAAGGAAGTTATGAAAATCTAGTTTATTTTTATTTTTTCTGAATATACCAGGAACGAATACTGTTGCAGTATATACTTAATATATATGTGTATGTGTGTGTAAATATAAATTAAATATATATTATATATATATATTAAATTATATATATATATTATATATAATAATATATATATATGCATTTCACAAATATCGATATATAAGTACATCATCCACAAATAATCGATTAATATACATTATCCATAAATATCAAAATATATACATTATCCACAAATATGGAACTCACTATACCTTGAGAATATCATACACCCAAGAAAAATTATATTTAATAAGTGTTTCTGAGCCTGGCAGGATTCGAACTATGGTCCGGTTTAGAAACAAGACCAGGGAATGACTTATACCCTGTAAAGATAATTTAGGAAGAAGACATAGTTTATTCCCTTGATAACTGACAACTCAAGGAGACATCTCTCTCTCTCTCTCTCTCTCTCTCTCTCTCTCTCTCTCTCTCTCTCTCTCTCTCTCTCTCTCTCCATAATTTCCACAAACACCCCTCCCTTGCATTTTTCTTTCCCTCCTTTCAATTTTTTCCTCCATCTCTGCAGACCCCTTGAAACTCGTCTTCCACAGACCCCCACCTCCCTCCACCCCCCTCCCCCAATATCCAACAGCCGCGGGGGGATTTCTGGAGGAAAACAAAAATGGCCGCCTCTTGCCGCGTCTTTATTAAGCTACTAATTAAGTCGTGTGACGCGCCGCCTGCAACTCTATGCTCCGGGTGGCACTGTCGCGGTGACGCTGGGGAGGTCAGTGGGAATGGGGTGGGGGAGGGAGGTGAGGGGGGGATGCTAGGGAGGGAGGAATGGGAGACGCTGGAATTAAATCAAACTGGGTAAATATCGTGATCAAAGTCTCCAACAAAGAAAGAACAAAGCTTTGATTTTACGTGGAAAATCATCATTTATATAAATACTCTTTGCATTCATGATTCAACACTCAGAGTATCATATTGCCACGTAAATATAACTGAATTAATATCATCAAATTATGTTCAACTACATACACAATGACCCACATGAACATTGTCGCATGCAGAGGGAGAAAGAGGACGAGAGAAAACGGATACGTACGTCTCGAGGCATGATTATGAATGTAAAAAAAAAGAAAGAAAAAAAATCCTAAAGCAATTTAAACTTTTAATGTTTTTCCACCTCTAACAATCAGTTAAAAATTGTCCTTGAATCTGTTATCACTAAAAGAGATAAAGATCTGTGCGCTGAATACATTCTGTGTTTCAGTAATATGGTAACTATTCACATCTCAAATTTAAGTTGCCTGAGTAGGAATTTCAATGCTGTGTTGCTACAGATTTATGGCTTATTCGTAATACCTTTAAAAATCGATAAACCCCGAGAGCACACAGACGCAGTTTGGTTAAGGCTATGTTTATTGGTCACGTAACCATAAACTTGTTAAGCAAAGTTGAACATATTTAGAAAAGAAGAGAAGGAAGAAAATACAGCCTCAACAAGAAAATACCAGTCAAGTTAGGATGAAGATATACGATCATGAATAAAGCAATTAAATGATTATATATAAATAAATATAAGAATATAAATATAAAGATAAAGGTAAGACCAAACTAGAAAAATGATGGTTAAGGGGTACGTGGCTTCGAGGAACAACAGGGCCAGAAAGACTGTTCCACACTCTTGCAGTGGAACCTCTAACAGTGACGATGAAGCATCGTATCACTTCTTTAGAAGTGAATGGTGTTGCAAAACACTTAACACATATTAACTTTACTCCCAATACTGTAAAAATAGAAGTCACTTTTGAAATATAGATTAATGGAGCTGCTCCACCAACTCTACATATATGTATTCAGAACAGACTATAAATAATATTCCTCATTATAAGATGAGGAAACGACTTCCATCAATTTTGTCCAGAGAATTAAGTTTCCCTGATATCAGTAACCCCGAGAGAAGAAACAATATCTACTCCAGTATTTGCAGTACAAACGATCAGCATCACTGCTGTATTTTTGTAGCTATAAAAAAAACACGTGTCAGTCAAGTTCTGTAAAAAAAAAAAAGAGAGAAAGTTTGAAAGCGGAGCCTTGTCAAATATTAAGGATCACTGAGATATAGTCTTCCTAAACACGGACGGACAATCGTGGTTTGGGAACACGGCGTGAGATCGGGTACTTAATGAAGTCTTTGTTTTTCTGATGAAATTCAGCCTCACATTCCACTGATTGCATCACTTGCGATCAGCTCTAAATCCCTGGTAGGGCAGCTTCATCCTCATACAATATAAATGAACCTAGAGTTTGACTAAGCATAATGCACACGTCACAGGTTAAAAACATAAAGAACAAAGGTTCTAGAACACTAACAAGGATACCACCATAAAAATAATCATAAATCCATCATGAAAAACAACTCTATGCAGCTGTTCGCAAGGGCAAATAACTTCCAACATCAAATTTCCGAAGAGTATACAAAAGCCTTATTTTTGGTTACATCAAAGCCACAATTAATTTTAACAATTCTGAATTTCCTGTGACCACTCTGGCTTTCAGAAAGTGTCTAAGCATTACAGCAAAACTCCCAAATTGTTCTTACATTACCAGTTATTAATGAACAATGAAAGAAGTTACAATAAAAATAGAAATAATTACGGGCCATTATTTTTCAAATGTTCATATTTTATCGGATTTAAGAAGCATGTGCCACCATGTAGGTTAACCCTGTTATGCTGAACATTTTAGGTTTTAGCTTAGTAATTTTTTTTTAAATTTAAAAAGATATAGATAGTGCAAATTAATTTCATTACAATGAATCATCTTTATGCTGCTGATATTGCTGGGATTCGTAATCCAACTGAATGCCCTAAATACAAGATGCCAAAACTACAATAAAGTGGCATTAAAAAAAGATTATATGTAAATGATAATACCATAAATAAAAAAATTAACGTCAGTCTTAATGACACAGAAGGAAAAGACAGGATCAAATGGCAAAGAAAAATGTTATTATTGAAGGGCTTTTAAGAAATCTGTGGGTATGTTCGAAAAACAGTAGTACTAGTATTTACGTACTGGTACTAATACCGCAACTAAATCTATTATTATTAATACTACTATGCTATCATAGCAGAGTTTATAGCTTATTTTTATATTTTTTTATAGAAAAATAACATTTGCTTTACCATCTGGAGTCATCTGGAATGTTGTTCGTTTTCATTTCCACTTTCATCATGATCATTATTATGACGAAACAACTAATAAACCAGAGCAAATCTTCGAAACAAACCAATCTCACAAAATGGAGAACTACTCAACTTCTTTCAATGACCAGACCTTGTCGTGGAACAAAAGGAATCCATTTGTCTTTATACATATATACAGATGCATACATACAAATATACACACACAACATATATACATATACGTATATATATATATATATATATATATATATATATATATATATATATATATATATATATATATATATATATATATATATATATATATATATATTATATATATTATACATATATATATATTACCTATATAATAACTTATTCAACCTGTATTCTCCAAATCCTCTATCCCGTCAAACAAACTAACAATTCCTAACCAACACTCACCCCACCTCACCCCCCACCCCTACTTCCCTCCATCCCCATCTAAAAACAGCCCAGCTCTCTGGGTAGTAATTAAATACGGCATAATGGTCACCGGGAGAAAAACAAAGGCGGGCTATTTAATAAGATTAAAGAAAAGACTAATTAATCTTGAAGACATTAGAGGAGAATTTCTGCTCATTT
>NC_061094.1:35436116-35451116 GCF_015104395.2 Macrobrachium nipponense
TATCTGCCGGTTCTCTACATATTTTACACTTCGAACCGTCTTTCTTTACCTGTAAGGCAAATCACCTCGTTGCAACTGCGTGCGCACTTAAATTTTTTTTTTTTTTTTTACTCATTCAAATGTTTCATCCGGATCTTTATTTATCTGAGCAACGATCCACTGAAACTTCATCTAATTTCTTCAACCTTCCTTGCTTCACCTGCTCTGTGATTCAAAGCTTCTCTTATCCTTCCATCATCCGTCGAATTGACTCATCAATGATAATGTCAATAAATCCCTTACAATTTTCTCAATAACTATACTGAAAGTGTTTTTTTTTTTTTTTAACTCAGACTTCCCGATTTTCAATAACTGTGCCACCAAAACTTCATCCTTGCTGGCATTCATTAAAAGATGTCGTCACTTAATAATAACGTTAGAAAGTCTTTTCCTCACACATTATATATATATATATATATATATATATATATATATATATATATATATGAATATAAATAAATGTATATATATATATATATAATATAATATAGTATTATGTGGCAATATATTTATATTCATATACATATATATATCGAGCTACACATGTCCTTAATATCTAATTCGCTTTACCTCGGAATTAATATATTTTCCTATTTATGCTTGAATGGAAGGGGAAAAAATTTTAGGCCGCTAAGAGAATTATTGTCGACTCCCGGGCGCGAACTCTCTTGCGGTGGTGGTGTGGGTTAAAGCTTCACTGTCGTCCTGGATTTGTTTGTTTCTAGTTGAGGGTTCGCGCCCGGGAGCCGACAATTCTCTTATCGCCTTAAAAATTCCCCTTCGGTTAAGCATATATGAAAATATATTAATTCCGAGGTAGAGTGAATTAGATATTAAAGGACATTTTTAGCTCGATATATGTATATGAATCACGGTAATGTGATATGACTCATGTATGTATGAATATAAATACACACACAACCACACACATATATATATTAATTAATAAATATAAATAACTAATATAATACTAAGATAATAATATATATATATATAAAATATATTACCTAGAAAATTAAATATAAAATAATATAAATTATATTATATCTATATATATTAAATATATAATTAATATTATTAAATATATTTTTATATTTATTATATATATTATATTATATATACCTATATTTTATTGTAGCAGAAAGTATAATTCCCTCTTTCTTGTGTATAGAACACCAAGGGTATACGGTAGAATCCTGTCCACTCCATAAGAACTTATTACCCATAATTCCTTCCCAAAATTAAATGAAGTGAAAGTTAATTGGCATTTTCGGTTTAATATTTGTGAGTGACAGCTATAAAACACACACACGTAAATTATTACGTAAAGCACTTATATTTACAAAAGATACAAAATACTCGGAGAATTGATTTCCAACACATGTGGTTTGGGAAAGAGTATAAATACTTTTCATGTGTCAATATATCGTAGAAGAATTATCGCCAATTAAAAAAAAAACAATGAGGTAACTTAAAAAACAAATTTGAAAAATCGATTTTAACGGCTTAATCCCAACTGCGATATGAGTGGGAAAATGCTTATGAATGAAAGAAAACTCGAATCTTAAAATTAGTTTTCTTGTTACCTCACATTCCTCTCGAAATTACAGAGAATAACGTATAAACACTACATATAAACTCATATATGTAATTACAAGGCAAAAGACTTCAATGGTATTGGTAAAGTATAACAGCTGTTTCTAAGGTATAATAATGATATGCTATTGCGATGCCGTTTAAGAAGAATTTTATTTTCTTTATAATAAGAGTAAAAGAAATAAAAAAGAAACCAATTTGTGACTAATTTCTTGGATCACGATTTTTTTTTAATAAGTTCGAAAACTTCTACAGACTTATTTCCCAGCCACGTTAGTCTCTGAATCACTGGTGTATTTCTTTTTTAGAATTCTAAGTTTGTACATCAGCAGACTTCCAACACATTTGATATCTCTCTCTCTCTCTCTCTCTCTCTCTCTCTCTCTCTCTTCTCTCTCTCTCTGTGTGTGTGTGTGTGTGTGTGTGTGCATGATCTGAAAACTAATACTATGCTACAATAAATCTAGATAAAGACAAGGATGCATTACAGTGCGTTAACGATTTGAAAGGTGAACCGAAAACAAAACAAAACTTTTGCCTTTTTCTAACAAAGTGATAAGCCCTTAACAAACTGCTATGAAATTCTGCAGTCAAAGTCTATCTTCTATATTGAGTTATAACAGCCACATGAATAATACAGGACCAGCATCCGGTCACGACTTGGGATGACTTTGAAAAAATGTGAACGTTCCTATAGGTCATATCTGAATTCTATGAGCTACTTGAAAGCCAAAGTGATCTATCTACTATTTTAAATAAAACATCTTTTATTTCAAATAAAACTGAGTAAGATGACCCGCTACAAATAACAGAATATTTCAAGGTACCACTGTACCCGAAGCTATACTGCTATTCTTCAATTTTGGCAATAACGCACAGAACGCTTAAGTAATAACGGTAAGTGTAAAGGCCTCCACATCGGTATTAAAGAAGATTAGAAAAGATGAACAAATTCCATTGGGTTACTGAACGACAACAGTGAAACTACAACACTTCTTAAATGGAAGTCTAAACAATTAATTTCGAAAAAAAAGAATGATTTGATTTATCTAACTTTTTCGGAAAGATAAGAGAGGATTAAAGAGATTAAAAGGATTAATACGTATATATACGTACACACACGTATTTATATATATATATATATATATATATATATATATATATATATATATATATATATATATATATATATATATATATATATACACACACACACATATATATATATCTATATATAAATAATATATAACTAGCAAATATATGCGCTCGTAAGCAGATATACACACTCTTTCTGGCATTAGGCTTCAATTAACATGAAACAGCGTTACCCAACACGAAAACATAAAGAGAGAGAGAGAGAGAGAGAGAGAGAGAGAGAGAGAGAGAGAGAGAGAGAGAGAGGACATGCCATGAATCATTCAAAAATAAATATTAGCCCTGTGTAGGCCCACAAATTCTCCTCAGCAGATATTACACCCCTAAATCTTGCAAACTGGCGAGCCGTCTCCCACTCGGAATTCTTATCGTGGGGCTGCGGAAAACTATGATCAATGACCTCAGGATGAAGGCCAATTATTAAGGCTAAAAGCAAGATTGGTGGTTCCAGCTTGCTGCTCGGGGTTTAGAGGAGGAGGAGGAGGAGGAGGAGGAGGAGGAGGAGGAGGAGGAGTAGGAGGAGGCGGAGGGGATAGGAGGAGGGAGGAGGGAGTAGTGGCGTTGCGGGAGAAGGAAAACACGGGGCTAGGGTTTGGAAAAGACGAAAAATTAAAAAGAATAGACGAAGGAGGTGCGGGCGAGGAAAGATGGGAGGGAATGAAAAAAGAAAGTAAGAGCAGAAAAAAAAATGATGGCTACAAACAGAAGGGTTCGTCATAAAGTAATGACGAACGAAGACCTATGTGATAAACAAACCACAGGAATAACAACCAAAACGTTGGATAAATGAAGAAAGAGGCGTGATGATGATGATGGTGAGAACAAATAATGCAAGGAAAAAGGGTTAGCCTTGCAGGAGTTTCCGTAAAGAGAATATCTTATTGGGAAACTCTACGATAAAGGAATTCAGGTTAGCAAATGGGAAAGCAGGCTGGATGTAATGCAAGACTATCTGTAAGGACACAAGGCTTTACGGAGGAAAATTCTTTGTGGAAACAACACAAAGGGAAAGTCTGTATTTCATCGCAAAACAAATTTTAAAACATGAGGAGGATACCAAATTATACCGTACAGAGAAGTCATATTTGAATTACAGCAGTATGAAATGAAGGTTAATTACAGTAGGAGGGCGGGGGAGATGTGTTAGAGTAAAGAATTCAGGACAAGAGGGATACTAATTGTATGCAAAAGGAGAAGAATCCACACAATGAGAGAATCTTTACTTGCTAAACATTCTATAACGTCAATTATATTTCAGTAATTCGTATATTGATGTTTAGCTATTTCTACCAAAACTCTTCATGAATTTGCATCTGCTTTTGAACTGTTTATCTAAAGCCTAAACAATATTAAGCTTACGTTTATTATCTAATGCCTAGACAATATTAGGCTATTATCATCTAGTTTTAAAAATCACTGATATCCTCGAACAGAGATATTCGATTCTTGGTTAGACTTATAGCGGTATTATTTACAATTACTACTGCTGTTAAGTGATGTCTTTTAACTAACGAAACCTTTTACCATATAATATCACCCGCTAATTGTACAACTACTGCATACTCAAAATCCAGCACCTATAAATACCCTATTAAAATAATACAGAAATTGGAAGACACGGTAAGAAAAATGAGAAAATATCACTAGTTAGTCACCCTTCTGTTTGTAGCCATCTAACATCGATCTGTCCTCTTCAGTACCATCAGATCTTCTTCTAATATTGTTTGGGACATATTCTAATAAGCCCCGACTAATAGCATAAAGATTGGGCAAAAATGAAAATAAATCCTTCTGTTAGCTGTACGACTTATAAAGGTCAGTTTAAAACTTACAGAAAAATATATGGAGAGCCTAGGAATGGGATGAGAATGAGGTCAATTATTTAAAAGTAATTAGTGAATTACCACTTCCCGATTTCTTCAGTCAAGAAACTTTCGCCCAATCTCTTTCAAACTCAGTAAAAATCTATCTCTTTCTCCGTTTCAACTGTAATTGTGATAAAAAACTAGACTGCGGTTGTAAAAGTTATTAAAATGCATGTATTGGACAACTACTGACGGAATTTTGAACACTGATAAATTTTCGAATTTCCTCGAATACTTTTATTCCGTCTCTCTCTCATCCTACTTTTCCGGTGTAGGGCCACCAATAACTTGGTGCCCCCTTCCTTACCCGGACAGGCGGCCCCTCTGCACCCCCACCCCCAGCCTTTCTGCCTCCCAAATAACGGTTGCCACGTCATCCTTTTACTGGATAGCAGTTTGTGGGAAGCCGTGAGCTGATAAATGTTGGATCAGTGTGATGTACGAGACTTAAGACACTCGCAGCAGCGGTTTACAGAATTTCAGTCAGAAACTCCAGAACATCCATTTTCCTCTCGATGGGAATTTGGCGCGCGAGCGCGTCTGTGCACGCCGCCCGGAGAAACAAATCCATCTTCCGAAATCATCACTCAGCTCCCTACCGCACACACTCCACCTCCCTGCTACGAAAAAGAGAAGGCGGAAAATGTGATCAAAATGAAATCTCAGTCGGGCGTTACGGAAGCGTTCGTTCCCTCTCAAATTTGAAACCTCGGTTGCGAAGTTTTTTTTTTTTCTTTCTTTTTTAAATAAAAAATTCGAAGTCTTTGCTTTTTTAAATAAAAAATTCCCAAAACTCCGTTTCCATATACGCACAAACATACTGGGGAGAGGCATTATTCCAAATAACATTTTGGATTTTGCCATAACACCAGAGATATTTCACCACCAGAGTCTTCTCTACGATGCTAAAACCAACACACAAACAAATACACATACACACAGACACACACACACAAACACATTCACACTCATCATCTGTATGTGTGCCAGAAAACATTCTCACTTAATCAATGGGAAGAACCATCGAAACAAATAATTAGCCAATACGTAATATCGTCCTTCCATCTTTTTTATCACTCCCTTTCTCGGTGTCCTTAAATCTGATGGCTGAATGATGCGCCAATAAAGAACGAAGCCGGTTAAATGGTGGTAACAGAAGCTAAACAAGTGATTGTAATTACCACGGCCTGCACAAGACCAGGATCTCTCTCTCTCTCTCTCTCTCTCTCTCATAATCAAGAATCTACTATGAGACTGAAAGAGAAAGATATTGGATCTCGCTCTGAATGGGTGATCATGGCTTCTGATTTCTCAACTTATAATTAGATCCTTTTCACATGTCCATTCCATTCATTCGGTCCGCGTCTCATTTCTTCTCTTTGCAAGCCATGAGGACCACATTTAGAACGATGAACATCTCAAAATAGAAAAATAAATATTCCCTTTCTAGTCTGAAATAAAACTATATTGGGATACTTGTCTAGGCCTGAAATATGAATGAATTGCTTTGGAGATTTTGGTTACCTTTCTTCCCCTGAATATGTAGGGGCATGCAAAAGACTATAAAAACTCTCCCGACCTCAACAACAGTTGGGCACAGGATATTCAGCGGAGCTAATGGGCAACTTTCCCGAGGTAAGAAACCTCGTTTCTGAAACTGGGAAGGATTATGAGACTCGAGAAATAGGTAAAAGGATTGGGTATGGAGTTCAATACCCTTTGAATGAATAGGATGGAGTTTTGGCCAAATTGGCAGAAGTCACCCTTTCCTCACAGTGTACACACGGAAATGCGACTCCGCGCTGATGATAATACAGATCTCCAGAGCATATTTAAGGTATATCTCAGGTAGAAAGAAGCAGGTGTTATGTAATTCTGAGCAGGAAGTGTTAATTGTTTGTGTGTTTGTTTGTTTGCATGGTGTTTCTACGTTGCATGGAACCAGTGGTTATTCAGCAAAGGGACCAACGGCTTTACGTGACTTCCGAACCACGTCGAGAGTGAACTTTAATGATGAGCAAAAAGGGGCTTTAGCAAGCAGAGCAGCCTCACAACGAAGGTGTTGGTCACAGAGTACTGACGTCAGCTAATGAGATCTTCTATGGAACAATGAATAAAAACTCATTTCATTTTCTTCCAGCAGTAATGCTAGTCATATCTATACTTACAAATGTTGTATCATGGAACTCTAGAGAAATGCATAAACTGAGAATATAATTATTGGCGAAGAGCAAAGTCAACTGGATGTGGTGTGAAATCTAAATAAGGAAATGGGGGGAAGTGACACTCAAGACAGACATAGGGGAAGGAGGAAGGGGTTAGAGGATGAGAGTTGGAAAGGCCAATTCCAATTAACTGCTCTTCTCAATACTGAATCAGGCTATCCCTCCAAGACCTGACGTAGGATAGCTATTCCGAAAAGTTGGACATTTTGCCACTCAGCCCCCCACACAATCCTGTTTTTTTCTAGTATATACATTACATGGAAACTCTTTCTATTTATTTAGAGACAAATAAAAGATGGACAAAATATGGGTTCTTTAACTCTTCCCAGAGATGAAGTAGAGGCTGGAACGGGGCGGGTGCACGAAGCAACAAGTATAGTAAGGAACAAAACCTAACTGGTATGGGTTTGCACGTTGCATGGACCAGTGGCTGGGCTATTCAGTAACGGGACCAACGGCTTTACGTGACTTCCGAACCACGTCGAGGATGAACTTCTATCACCAGAAATACACATCTCTAACACCTCAGTGGAATGCCCGAGAATCGAACTCGCGGTCACCAAGGTGGCAGGCCACGACCATACCAATCACGTCTGAAGGCGCGAACAAACCTAATGGTGGAAAAAGAAAATCGAGACGAAATGGAAAGAGCCATGATAGGACTATCTACTCGAGCCTTCCCAGTATGGGGAGAAAGAACCAAGATCGGAAGAACAACAATTAATCTGTCGCTTTCGCCTCCGTCTTGTAGAAGAACAAACGACAAAATTTTTCCCGGTTTCAACATTCACAGAATCAAACGAGGTTTCGCAAACTGACTGCATTCTTAGGCTGGAAACAAATCTAAATTACGAATTCAATTAAAAAATTAATCAATTAAAGAAAATATACTTTTCGTTACAAACATGACCGAAACTGAATGATCTGTGTCAGATCACACGGGATAAAGTAATATGAAGGAAAACGTACCCCAATTTATGAAAGATGTGACGATTATGAGCGGAACACAGGTGCAAAGAAACAGTTAATCGAGCCACTTATTCATCCAAAAGAGCAGTCGGTAGAAAAGTAATAATATAAGCCATAACATTCCCCCATACATACACGAACTTATTTCTGATATGTGTACAATACGTTTCAGCTTGGAATGAAGTAACTAATAATATATATATATATATATATATATATATATATATATATATATCAATATATATATATATACATATGTACATACATATAACGTGTATATGTGTATGATGTATTTATAAGTGTGTGTATATATATATAATATATATATATATATATATATATATATATATATGTATCTTTTGGAAGAAAAAAGCACATATATATATATATATATATATATATATATATATATATATATATATATAGTATATATATATATGTGTGTGTGTGGTGTGTGTGGGGTGTGTGTGTATGTGCGTTTTTCTTCACAAGCTAGCAGAATGGGTGGTATATTAGCAAGCTCCCAGAGACCTAAGTGAGAATAATGCTACATGAAAAGACACCATGAACACGCCATAAATAGGCACTGTACCCTCCCTGATGCCCAGAGAGAGAGAGCGTTTTCTGCTGTTTGCGCGGCAATTACATAAAAAGTAATTAGTTACATAAACAAAGGAAGCGCTTGGCCTTTCAATTAATAGGATGGAGGATAACGCATTTTACGCAAGAAACATGAAATAAAAGTCAGTAGTGCGCACGATATTGTCTTTTACTTACGTGGGTGGACATAAGGCAATTTGCGTGGGCGTCTACGTAAGAAATCAAGTTGCATGTTGGAAGATATTGTAAATGATTCTATCAGAAATCTTTATATGGCACTGTTGACGCATATGACCATACAATTAAATTTAATGTCCCATATTTGAAAATATAAGTAATATCGTTCGTTATGCCACAGTAATTAAATGCTGAGTTTTCAACGCAAGTTTATCAGTGGCTGATTACCGGACGAATTAGATTTATTTAGGCAAGTTACGTCAAAACCCACTGATCCTCTATTGAGGTGGATAAGGTACCTTGTAGTCCGTCGATTATGGTGGGTTACAGCCATGGTGGAGTAGGGCGTAAAGGCTATGAAGTTCCTCGCTAAATATATGCTGTGAAATGGAGTCTCTCTCTCTCTCTCTCTCTCTCTCTCTCTCTCTCTCTCTCTCTCTCTCTGTATAGTATATATATATATATATATATATATATTTATATATATGTGTGTGTAACATATATATTTATTTTATATATATGTGTATACATACATATACTCCATATGTATATATACATCATCACACACACACATAAACAATATATATATATATATATATATATATATATATATATATATATATATATATATATATATACATCACACACACACACATATATATATATAGTATATTATATATAAAATGTATACATACAGATATGTATATATGTATATAATATAAATATGTGTCATAAACATATATTACTTACACAAGCAAACTTTGTTGAAGAAGTTATTCAATCCTGAACATACTCAATAACAATACCTACGGCAATTGTGAATTGTAAACATTCGATTGCAAAATTATTTATATGATATACTCACAACGTGATTATTAGTACAATTCTCATTGATTGAGGTTTTATTTTTTATAAGTTCTGTTTGATGCTCCCCCACATAATGAAAAATAAAATCCCGTGAAAATTAAAGGCAATATGATTGCTCTTGCCACAGTCGAGAACAAAATATAACAAGAAAAGCTTCATGTTGGAGCCTGCAAATAGCAAAATATTTGTAGTTACACGTGTTTTAAAAATAACCATTTACATCATGTATGCAGAATTTTGTGTAGGCAATATTAAGCATACATTTTCCTTTGGTCGCTAAGACACGTGGTAGTATTTATACTTAAGCAACATGCGGCTAATATCAATGCAGTTACAGCCCTTCCTTCCGTAGGAATCTTGAACGATCTTAACTAAAATGACAATTTCTGGATAAACACAGGAAATAAGACATGAAGGTTTACGGAGACTTCAAAGTCATGAGAATACGACTGATACACACCATGAGTTTTTTCACTGAATTATCAGAAGCTGGCACAACTCGTAACGTGCTCTGTCCATGCAGTTTATACCTTTTCGGAAGTACAAAGAGAGAGAGAGAGAGAGAGAGAGAGAGAGAGAGATTTGACATCTTGTTGCGCGACGTGCCTACAAGAGTCGCACAGAAACTCGCAGTTCTCTGTCTTTCTCTCATCTCTCCCTGCCTTCTGTCTGTCTTTCCCTATCTTTCTTTCTCGCTCTCTCTCTATTTCTCCCAACAATCTTACTCATCTCCAATCAACCCGAGAATTCGATAACAGAGATTACATGCCTCTCCCATTTGAAGCCCAGCCGGCAATAACTTGAGGAGTTTGTATCGAAAACTTGGCCCTTAATTCCCAGGTCCATAGCCATTATTCGTGATTTACGCTCAAAATACGCCAAAAAGTCGGCCATAACTCTGACCCGCCTCTGACCAACATCTGAATCTCATTAAAGATTTACGCGTTCAACAGTTCTTATGAGAAAGGGAAAGCGCTTTTAAGACAGCGTTCTATGACCGTATAAGTTCGATTGTAAACTCTTCATATGCATAAAATACGAATCGTTATAAGGCCATGAAGAATGAAAAATAAAATTTATTCATGGCGAGGATTTTCAGTAATTTTTCTCGACAGGACCAAACAGCTGGACAGCGTAACCTTCAAAGACCTGGGTCAAAGGTCAGAGCACGAACGGGAGATACTCTTGACCCTTTGCTGACCACACTGAACAACCTCACAAAGAAAAGAAGGTCGTCGTTATACGGCGACAGTTGGCGATAAATTATGGGCTCAAACTGTAGAGTCTGTTTACGAAAATACCGAAGTGAAAAGCTGAGAGGATTACGAACATCTTCACTGGAAAATTATTTCAGACTTACTTTTACAATTAATAAGAGCTTGGGCTGAATCATGATTTTAAATTAAGGTATGGACATTTTTTTGTTATTCTAATGCTTCACAACAGACTTCCAGTTTGAAATTAATCCTGAAAATTACGCAAAAAATAACTAGAGTGATGTTTAATCAATGGCTAAAATTTCAAGCGAGAGAAAACACAGGGCAAAAAGAGATGACGAACGGAACAAAGAACGCCACATAGCAGCAACAGAGGTTGGGGGGAGGGGGGGAGGGGGGAGGGGGGGGGGGGGGGGGATAAGTCATCTGCCAACATGGCGACGTTGGCGCGACGGAACAAGAGTGCGTGGGTGGATGAGAAATTCTGATAACAAGTGGAAGAGAGAGAAAATAATCAATAATGATCGACCGGACCCCGGACAGCTTCCCTTCCCGTTTGTATGTTTAAATGTCTTTCTGCCAGTGTGCCTTGCCATAATGGGTATCTCCAATTCGGATTCTGTACTGTCTCAGACTAGTGAGACAGAGAACAGAAAATGCTAAATTCTCATAGAAGCGTCACGTTCGATATGCGTTACGTGAGGAAAGGATGTTATTTTTCTGAATTGTATCTACAAGTAAAATTAGGTTCTTGATTTTCGAAAGCACTCGTCCTTATAGTTTTTAAAATGACTAGCACTGGACTAAGTTTGAAATTCGAAACTGAATCATATTTTAGTAGTCTCTTTAAATAGAAAAGGAGGCTTTGCATAATAAAGCTAATATTTCTCCCTCTCTCCTGGCTTTCTCATGAACATAAAATAGGGTTTTTACGGTAAACTACGTAGCAATATAAATGATCCCTGTAACAACAAGACTAGTTATATTATCTGCTTCAATATGAAAATATTAGCTTCATACACTTTCCAAGGAGGAAAATTTATCTCTACCAAAATTTTCTGGGGTTTTAAATATTTGTGTTCTTGAGATGAAACCGAGATAAGGCCACAGAAATGAAAGATGGAAGTGCTACCGAAATGACATTGCTTCAGCCATACTCTTCACAGAGCTAAACACATAGTACTGCCTCTCAAAAAAGGAATTGCAAAGTGGGCAGTTTTTAAGATAAGGATTATAAATAAAACGAATATTCATCACTTAATTGGCTTTGAAATTTGAACATTTTCGACCTTCTGAAATAATATACGGAGCCAATTAAGCAAAAAAAAAAAAAAAAAATCAAGACGAAGAGTAAAAGATACGAAACTTAGTAAAACAAAGATCTCACAGATTAATTAACTGAATGAAGTTTTTAAACTTGAAAATAAATCAACAATGAACTTGCTCGATAATGATTATAAGTATATGAATGAGGAATTATATTAACGCTTGGGGAAATAAAAATTCCATTACCCAACAAAAGCGGAAAAGAGAGTAAGGAAAATTATCATTTAAGAACACTGTGGAATAAATTTTTTTTTTTTTTAACTAAAGTGAGAACAGATTATGAAATTAAAAAATATGAAGAATACAGGAAAAAAATAAATCACTGGTAGACAATACCAATCAGAGACAGAAAAAGTCCTTAGTGAATACAGACAAAATATTATGACTAAGCAGAAGATACATAAAATATAACTAACTATATGACCTTCCTTGATTTGAGAAACTTACAAAATGGTACTAAATTTATTGAAAAGATTTTGGATCATCCGAAAAGAAAAACATACTACAGATGAGAGAGAGAGAGAGAGAGAGAGAGAGAGAGAGAGAGAGAGAGGTGCGTGGGTGGGGTCACTACGGTGGATGAGAGGCATTAGAATGAATTGTATGGATGTCTCCCTGTGTCCGCTTGGTTATGTCCCTTCTGTGCAGTGTGTACCCCTCACACCCCTATTCTCTCTCTCTCTCTCTCTCTCTCTCTCTCTCTCTCTCTCTGTTTCGAAACCAGCGATGCTGAATCTCTCTCTCTCTCTCTCTCTATCTCTGTTTATCTACCAATACACCTTCCATCTCGGACAGTCTGCTCAGTATATTACAATTCTTGTTAATGTTATTGTAAATGTGTACATATTCTCTCCCTCAATAAATATTCACTGGTTCCACCCCCGCAACCATCCCTTGCTCTCCCTAGAGACAGCTTATAACATAACCTCTTTCTACAACATCCCCGGGGCCACCTCGGCCATTGATTTTTACATCACCCTTTATGCAAATGATTTATAGAAGCCCCACGACATCGGCCTAACATACAAAATCCAAATCCTGAATGATGTTATGAATCCCTTCTTGCGTATATATTAGAGTATTAGGCATGTCTTCCTTTTTTAATTCGCTTGCTTTCTTTTTCAGCTTATCAATACAATTGTCATTAAGAATTGAGGCCCGATGTACTGTTGCTGGTAACCTTAAAGAGTTTTATAATTTGTTTTAAAAAGAAAATTCTACGCTTTCCTTTTTCTTCTAGACAAGTTCTGCTTATCGCTGCTTAAAAATCTGAAGCTTGCTTGCGCGCGGCTACAATCCATGAGTGAAAACTCTTTGGAAAATCACGCCTTCCATCTGAATTCAAGCATGCAGAAATCGAAGAATTATAAATCGATGAATGCATCAGGCCATCTGAAGAGTATATAAATTACAGAGGGAAGCGAATAGCGATTTTCGGTCAGAGACGAGTAGTCATTACTGCATCGAAGTGAATCCTCTTCAACACAGGGAGATGAGTCACACCAGTCGACCATTGTTTCTCAGCCTAGGAAAGACATTCATTATGTTATATCTTGAGGTTAAGCAGTTCAGGCAGACACACACACACATATAATGCACAGACACGTGACCGTTTTACTCGTAACGTAGGATTTCTTCATAAAATTTCCCTGGGTGGTTAAAAACATATTACGAAAGAAGTTAACAATATGAAAAGCGTCCCGGACAATTTTGCTTTGTGCTTAAACAGACATGGGAGAGAATTTGAAGGGAAAGGGAAACTGGCTACTAAACTGCAATATGGAAAGGCATACGGCGGAGAGAGAGAGAGAGAGAGAGAGAGAGAGAGATAGAGAGAAGGCATACCGTATAGAGAGAGAATACGTGAAGACATACTGAGTAGAGAGAGAGAGAGAAAGGCATACGGAATAGAGAGAGAATACGTGAAGGCATACGGAGTAGAGAGAGAGAGAGAGAGAGAGAGAGAGAGAGAGAGAGAGAGAGATGAATTGGGGAAGTGACCATTGGGCAGTGCTGATAAGCCGCCCTATACCGAACGTCCCCTTTCCACAGTGAGTGACCCTCCCTGTGCCCTCTAGCGAATGAGGAGGGTTGGTGGGGAATGGGTGGAGGGAGTGTGGCTAGGGGCGCGCGTCGTCACAGCCGAGGGGAGACGGGAATAAACGTCTTTTTGGGCTAAATTTCGCAGAAACCAGGGAAAACGCGTTTCAATTTTAAGTGAAGGGGGGGGGGGGGGGGGGCGTTTGGGGAGGTCGGGAGACGACTGCAGTTTACTTAAGCGGAAAGACTACTGCAGTAGGGGAGGTTAAAGTTATTTTGGACATCATGTCCAACATTACTCCGCGGGTCACCCGATCATGCGATAGCGAGTTAGCGGTCACTCTCTCTCCTTTTTTTTTCTTATTTCAATTTCGTTCTACATAAATAAGAAAAGCCCTCTAGTTGTCAGGATAATGATTGTGTGAAAAAGTCTGTTGTTATTGTTATTGTCATTATCATTATTACTATTATATTATACAACATTATTCTGAAACGAACCCAAAAGGCCAAGGACATCTACCAAACATAAGCCTAAAAACCATATTGAAAATAAAAAAATAAGACGGGCAGGAATGATAATATACTATGGACAAATATATTACGGAGGGACATCGGTAATCCTGACAAGCTAATATAAAACCAAGAAATTACAATAAACAGATAATCAAGGAAAACGCGAGTGGCAGCATCCATCCAGTAAGGAAACCAAAAACCTAAAAACTGAAACAAACCTGGGGTTGAGAACATTGGCTATATGGTCACCATCCGGCAAAAGCTCACTAAATGCCGCTCCCAATACTTCTCAGGTACCGTAAATATATAACATCAAACATTTACTTACACACATTTCTTTTTATCAATTTCGAAACATCGTTGATTTAGTCTGAGTAAACATTGCCCAGCGGACTGCGTTTTATGGTCGTG
>NC_061094.1:35453616-35463616 GCF_015104395.2 Macrobrachium nipponense
TCGCTAAGCAGCTGGTCGTTCGATCAACAAAGTTACATAACGTTGGTTTTGTTCAGTACTTGGATACGTGACAAAAATGAAAAAGTTGGGGTGTGGGGGCGTTTGAGATGGGGTCGACGTTGCATGGGGCGAAAATAGTAAGATTAAGACCTTTGATTAACCACCAAATACATATTTAGCTACCTGTGTCTAGTACTACTTCGGTGCAATGGATTTATCAGGATACGTCCACAAAGACTTCTCATCTGGATTGATTTCTGATCTCTCGCGTACGTATGTATGTATGTATGTATATATAACATTTATGAATATTTGAGCTTCTTGTCTCATCACTATGAAAGCGGGTTAAGTGTATGTATGCACGCATGTATCTACAGGAACAATAGCATTTGTATCATGTGATTCCCTCGATCTTGCTCACTCATCCTTTGAGCAAGATTGCTAAGTAATATTATTTATGCACTCCGAGGATGAAGATTTAGTCATGGAAGGACTGAGAGAAATTTGAGTGTGTATATAACAGGTATGTATCTATTATGGTAAAAGCCACGAATTTAAGTGAAACACTGGAGAGCTGCGAGATCTTTCGACTCCACGTCCTTGACTTAGCTAAGTCAAGGACGTGGCGTCGAAAGATCTCGTAGCACTCCAGTGTTTCACTTTCCTTCGTGGCTTTACCTTTATTTATATATTTATCACGTTCCAAACGTTCGTGACTCAGTTATACATCTATGTATCTACGTATGTACGTATGTATTTGTGTTCACAACACGAAACCTGAAAATGAACACCAAGCAACGAGAACACCTGAGTCTAGGCGGAGATAAATTGACGGAGTCTGGCATGCCTGACTGGTCCCGCTTTGAAAATGAATGAAACGGCCGCGAAACGAAAGATCAAAGCCGGTGAGTTACTTCATGGCATTTGCCACTCGTCAAAGAACGAAACGAGGGCCTCTAAATCATGCTTTGTGGTCCACTGGTCGGAAATAAAAGAGAAATAACTTCTGAAAAACACATACAACAACTCGCCTTTGATCACAGGCGAATAATGATTGACTGGTTAAGAACAGAGGACAAATTATTTTATATATAAAAAAAAAACATGCAACAATCTTTCCGCTTTGATCACGACCGAATAATTGGATGAATTACAATCTTTAATAAACTTACGAAACTAATATTGGTTGCAGGTATAGACGAAACTTACCTTACCAAGTCACCTTTCCCTTTTCAAGTCTTTGAAGTAATCAACTTCTTTTCTATCTACATCTAAATATAGCAAAATTTAAAAATAACTTTCATACAGGATGTACAGCGTTAATTCTACTTTGTTCATGTTTGCTGAAAACAACGAATGAAACATGAGAAGAACGTTCCCTTTAAGATGTGGAATCTGGTGAAAATTGCAACAAAAATGTCATCAAATATTTAATCATTTACACCCAAATAAGTTACTTGAGCAGACAAACATATATATATTTAATATATATATATATATATATATATATATATATATTTATATATATAGATTATATTATATATATCTATATAAATATTAGAAAATATATTATATATATATATATATATATATATTATATATATATATATATATATATATATATAATAGGATATATCTTATTTAACAACAGTAAATAATGGTACAGAGATACAGAGAAATGACTCATTGCCCTTGCTTGATATTACCGTCACGTCCAGTAAGCTTAGCATCTAAAAACAGCTCTTAACTGTAGAAAACTCCGAATATCTATTTTCATATGTCTCCCATTCCGAGATGTTATTTATGTTTCACTCTATAAGCGGCCTTTTTCAATACCGTATCTGAAGAGCAAAAACATGATACCTAAATATTTCATCAAGTTCCTCCTATCAAATAATTAACCTGATTTATCTTGGCACCACTGTGATGAGAGACAGAAGAGAGAGAGAGAGAGAGAGAGAGAGAGAGAGAGAGAGAGAGAGGTGAGGGGCAAATCTCAAGACGTCATCTCTTCATTTTTCGAACCACTGAAAAGAGAGATCCTTCCTCTTACAGAAACAGGCAATTTAAAAGCGCCTCCGTCTCCGAGAACATTGTACATTTTCCTTCGGTAGTCCTCTTTCGCCGGGCAACCCCTCCCCTCCCCTCCCCCTCTTCTCACCCTCCCCCCTCGCCCTAAAAGCCCCTGCCGATCCGGTAGGTGGACGACATCAAAGCATGGTGCCCTCTGAGAGACCGGAGCGATCCTGGTCTGCCGGAGGCCTCGGCCAACTGACCACCATAATGAAATTTCCCCCGTGCACAGATGACCAACCTAACGATATTCCCAGGTCTCGGGGTTATAGGGGGCGAGGGGTCACGTTCGGGAGAGGAGAGGGGGAAGGAAAACGTTAGGGAAACGAGAGAGAGAGAGAGAGAGAGAGAGAGAGAGAGAGAATTATCAAACAATTACAAGTGCTCCCTGATTTACCAAAAAAGGATTTGGTAGGGAACTTGTAATACCATGTACCTGATGAGAGAGAGAGAGAGAGAGAGAGAGAGAGAGAGAGAGAATTATCAAACAATTACAAGTGCTCCCTGATTTACCAAAAAAGGATTTGGTAGGGAACAAAACCTGTACCAAACCTGACCTGATGAGAGAGAGAGAGAGAGAGAGAGAGAGAGAGAGAGAGAGAGAGAGAGAGAGAGAGAGAGTTATAAAACAATTACAAATGTGCCCCGATTTAAAAAAAAAAAAAAAGGCTCTAGTCAGGAACTTGTAAACCATGCATCTGACGAATAAATGAACGGGCAACAGAGAGAGAGAGAGAGAGAGAGAGAGAGAGAGTAGGGGGAGGATGCGAGGGAGGATTTAATCAACCTCTTTACATACACTTTGATGTCGAAAGTTGTTACTCTCTCCCGATCGATATCGACCCGAAGGAGGAGACTGACCAGCCTACACAAAAGGAAAAGAGAATTTCGTTGACATGCGGGTCACAAGGCAGCAGTCGAGAGACGAGGAAATTCCCCAAGAATGTAATATTAAAGCGGAAACTCATCTGGAAAACCAAAAGAACTGAATACAAGCGAATCGTAATTCAACGGTACAATTGCTAAGAATAGATGGCCCACCCAACAACAAAAGAGAGCAGAATGTTACACTGAACAAAGGGAAATAATACGTATAAAAAAAATACGAATTCATGGATAAAACTCCTAGGAATTAAACAAGAGTAAAAAAATGCAAGTTGGCAGAAATCTGCTATATGAAAACCTAATACGTTTCTGATATTGTAATAAATTACTGCCTAATATATGATCTTCTAAACTATTGCTCATCTTTATATCTTATGACAAACTCACTGTATAGTGCATGATGCAATGTAACTGGGCAAGATAAAAGATTGAACTCTCACTGATTATTGTTGTACACATGCATAAAGATTGTATAACATTGTAAGCAGCATTTTCCAGATATGTCGTACAAATCTGTAAAGCATCCAAGGCCCATGTACCTTTTTATGTGAGAAATTAAACAATTTAATTCATTAGTGTTCGTGGTAAGAGCGAAAGAATAATAGTAGGAGAAATAAAAACAACAATTGTCATTTATATAAAACTATAACTATCCTTATTATGAAGACACTATTATGATAGTATCATACCCTTCTTTGCCATGCTTTCAAAATCGTAAGCAATTATATGAGAAAGATTACAACACTTACCAAATGCGACACAAAATCCTTTCATATTTCAATCCTGTCTTAACCATTGCCATTAACTAACTCTGTTGGCAATTATGCCCGAAATTTACGCTGCTAACGTAAACAACTGCCCTTTCACCTGGACCTCAAAAACCAATAGCATTCTCACTAACATACGACAACTAGTCTACATAGTATAACTGATTCTTTCCTTTGGTACATAGGAACAATGAGTTGTTAGCATACCACTCTTCAAGCATACTCATTTTTCAGCCGTGGATAAATGAGTTTTTGACAGAAATACTTCAGCATATTCAAGAGGGTAAATCAGCAACTCCTAAGTCAGCCACACTAAAATACTTCAGGATATACAGTGGAAGAAACAAATATAATCATCACAATGTGAGTTTTAAAACATCCAAGTTTTTGAATGTATACATTCCATTTACGGTAACTCTGTGAAGCGATTAGCATGTAATTAGATATGATATATTTTACCGCATTGATTTCTTTAAAAATTTAATACGGGTGAAAAACATGGGGGAATCCCACTTCGACTTTTCCACCGAAGGTCTTTGCTTTAATTTCACCTAAACCAGTTTTAAAAATCCACCAATTTTCTGTTTAAAAAGAAGGTGAAACTCAATAGGTTAATATGAAAATAATATAAATGCTATTCAATCTAGGCATAACCCAGTACATTAATCTAATGTTGCCAGTATTTAAAGGCAGAAAAATAAGAAAATATTAACTGTCATATAAGCCAAGTAGTCTGTACTTTCAAAAGTCCTAGAACACACCTCCATTTCATGGCGTTATACCTTGCTTGATAAGATCTAGTGCAATACCAGAATGAAAGATTACACTTATTTCTCCCAAAATATTTCAGGATATTTTAACCTGCACAACTAATGGTACTGATTTGGATATTCAGTGAAAATCAGCACCAGCAGATTTATTTCTCGTACTTATTCTTTGCCAGTGCCAAAATGGTAAATTTTTGAACTCTATAAGTACTGGAACCAACAAAAGTGTAAGAGCTACTCTAATTAAGAATGGGATCAACCTTAACCTAATCAAAATCTGTATGACTTCTGATCTGATGTCCATTATTAGGAAAGACTTGTAACATTAATCAGGAATGATTATGTGTCTGATACGTTCATTTTAGGTTATTAATGTGATATGTGTGTGTATATGTTATATATATATATATATATAGATATATATATATATATATATATATATATATATATATATATATATATATATATATATATATATATATATATATATATATATATATATATATATATAGAAAATATATATGTATATATATATATATATATATATCATATATATATATTATTTTTTATATATATATATATATTGCATTTACAACAGGTATATAACGGTAAGAACATTACTTTTATTTCGCATTTATCGAAATATCTCAGTGTGTCAGAACATAAATATGTATTTCGTTTCATAGATATAGTGCATGACGCATTTACATGTGTGCACGTGTTGAATAATAATGATAATAACTTTCTCTCCCATAAACGCATTAATACTGCATAAATCCACATAATTATTAACATATGCACTTATAATTTACCAATTATTCCAACCTATAATTGAAACGTATTTACACCCAATAAGAATATGGGAAAAACTTAGATTTCAGTGGTGAGCTCAGTAACAAAGCAAATTGCACATGACATAGTTAACTTCCTGTACACACACACACACACACACACACACACACACCCCTACACAGACAGACACTTACACATACACACTTATACAAAACCTTAAAAAACAGAACGTTATCAGTAATACAAATATATAAATTAAAAATATCTGTGAAATCATTTTTGTTGTATTCATACAAGCGTTATCATCGTGTTATTATCATTATCAATATTATCATCATTACTGCAAAAACGATAACAGCCCATACGGCCATATCATATAACAGAGTCCTAAATTATCGAAGTCGGGGGAAATGACTCTGAACCTTTTGAGTAAAGCGATAAGGAAGCTACGTGAGAGAGAGAGAGAGAGAGAGAGAGAGAGAGAGAGAGAGAGAGAGAGAAAGTAACAGGATACACACAAAACTGTTCGTCACAAGAATGTCAATCAATTGGGAGAGAACCGCGGAACGGTAAGAAGCAATCCATATTCCCTTGACTTTAAAAATCTCATTAAAATTGCCCAAATATGGCGCCGGATTTATCGAAACTATTGGAAGAAACGCATTCGGCGTTTGCAATAATAATAACAACGGTCCCCAAATCGCGCCTCAGTCGTCTAAGCCATATAATCTATCGGGAAATTGCCTTTGTAACGCGTCAGAATAATTTCTCCAATTTATGAAACTCCATTAATTTTTTTTTCTACTTCTTTTTGTCGATTAGGAAACGACTCTCCTCTCTCGGTAGAGAGAGTATTTACGATCAGTCAGAAAGAGACCCTTATAAGAAAGAAACTTATTAATTTCTATCAAACACTCCGTTAGCAAAAGGCATAATGACATTTGGGGGAGTGGAAAAAAGTCATCCTAAATTAATCTAATATCGCCAGAATGACCAACAGTGACGAAGCGCTTGCGTGCTCTTAGTGTCCAGAAGTCCTTGGCAAAGTAGTGGGAAGAAGAAGAAGAAGAAAAAGAAGAAGAATGAGAAGGAGAAGAAACAGATGAGAGATAACGAAGTACAGGTGGATAGCAGTACTTGCGAAGGTAATTTAGATAAACGGCAGATAGAGCAGCAGTAAAATTTAAGAGAAATCATAGACATAGTAGAGGAAAAAAATGAAGAATTGTAATTCTCTGAGGTGAGATAGCACCCAACCAAGAAGCCTAGAAGAGAATAAAAAGACTGAGTAATAATGACCATACTAGTAAATGCATTATAATCTTGAAAAAATGGCCAAAATTAAATATCGACGATATGAATACATATATGCGTGCTGTTATAATTAAAAAAAAAAAAAATATATATATATATATATAATGTATATATATATACGATATATATACATCAATATTATATATATACGATATGATATATATATATATATATATATATATATATATAAAAAAATATATATATCTATATATACTGCGAATTCCGTTTAATATCTAATTCACGTGTTTCTCGGGAATAACTTTTACCAAGGGGAATTGTTTTACGTGCCTCGTCAGTGGTAGAATTCGAAACTGACGCCTGGTTGGAAAACAACGAAAGTACAGTGCCTATGACCGTTGAGCCATTAGAGAAACACACACACAGCTTATATATATATATATATATATATATATATATATATATATATATATATATATTATATATATATAAAGGTTTTTGCCACAAAAGGAAAAAAAACAAAAAATGAAAAGCGAGATAGCCAAGCACTTTCGGTCTAGTGCAACCCTTTACTCAGTTGTGCCTGAGTAAAGGGTCGCACTAGACCGAAAGTGCTTGGCTATCTCGCGTTTCATTTTTTTTCTTCGTGGTAAAAAAACCTTTATTTATACATAGCATCACGTTTTATATATATACTTCGTGATCAAGTTATTCATATATATATATATATATATATATATATATATATATATATATATATATATATATATATATATATATATATATATATATATATATATATATATATATATATATAATATTTAATTACTTGGGCTGGAATTTCAGAGCTTGAAGCTTTATCACATTTTGTCTGTTCAAAAGAAATAGGGAAAAACATGAAAGAAAACTCGAAATAGAAATGGAAAATATATTATTATTTCGCCATAATCGCCTTTATTATTTGTAACCTTGACGCTAAAATTATAACAAGTCCCATAGGATAGTCTAATGATAAAAAAAACCATAATTTGTTAAATTGAAGAATGAAAATGGGTTGGTTAAAGAACAGAAACACTAACAATGATATTACAGAATCATGCAAAAAGTTATCATTAAAATGTCTAAGACCTAGGAACCATAATGCCTAGGGACGCTATGTTTTTGTGGATATTAGCATCGAGTTTATCAAACACAACGTTCCGTGAAACATATGTAAAAACGTATCATTATCATGCGTCGTTAGGGAAAAGAATGGGATATTCATTATCATGAACGAAAAGAAAGAAAAGATAAATATTCACTTCATGCAAATATGTAAATGTTTCGTCTTATGCTGCCCATCAAATTCGTTTTTTGTGCGCACAGCCATTCACTCATACTTTCCAGGTTGGTATGATATGAACTTTTTTTAGACGAATATATGAGAGTAAACAAGTCATCAGCTTTATAATCTTAAACTGATGTCATTATTGCTATTATCCGTGCCATTCTTATCACTGATACTACACATTAACATTTGTTATTCATAACATTACTTAAAGACCATCAACCCTGATAAGAAAAATCAGCAGATGTGAATATGTCCACAAAAGTTGGATAAAAACGTAGTATTCATTGGCAAAGAAGTGCGGCGTTAGATTTCTCTTCGGAGAATTAAAACAAACACAAACGCGCACTTACACATATAAGCACGCACATAAACGCACGCACCCGCACACATGCACATAAATATTATATATGTAATATTTTAAACCATTTACGACCAAAAATTAATTATATCTTTGATAAGAACAGCGTCTCTCTCTCTCTCTCTCTCTCTCTCTCTCTCTCTCTCGTCTCTCTTTCTCTCTTTATAGTATTATATATATTATATAATATATATATATATATTTTTATATATATGTATATATATATATATATATATATATATTATATATAGTATATATATCAAATATGATATATATATATATATATATATATATATATATATATATATATATATATTTATATGTATATATATATATATATATATATATATATATAAATATATATATATATATATATATTATATATACGTATATATATGAATGGGAAAATCTGCAGATGTTTTAGTTATTCAAAACTTCGTTAAATGAGACATGAAAATAAAGTAACAGATTATTGACCGGTAAATACAAACAATATATTGAGGAAACTACTTCCATTAAATAAAATTTGCAAGTTTCAAAATAAAACGACGAATTGAAAGAGTAAGATTAGAATTAGAATATGTACCAAAAGTAACAAAGTATGTAAGATTACCTGGAAAAATGAAACAGCTAACCGTGGAATAAGTCACAGACAAACACAAATAAAGAAAGAAAGATTATATAAAAAAATCAATGATAAATTCCACAAAATCGATGATAAATTCAAACTGCTGATATGATATCAAAACAATGAACATAACTATATGAAAATAAAATAAAATAAAATTCTGCAAGGATTAGGATCCAAATTCCAAGTTATAAACACTCAGATAGGAACAGTTTACAACACTAAACCAAAGTTTTTTTTTTCACGATTAAAAGCGAGATAACGAAATAGAACCGACGAAACAAATGCTGATTAATTCTGTCTGCAGACGACTGATAAAACTGTGTCAACACGAATGAGAGAATGACAGGATCGGACAGATGGGGGAGCAGGGAGGGATAAAAAGAGACAGTGGTGGTGGAGGGGGAGGGGGTAGGGAAGAATGGACGGTGCTGTTTAGGGGAATTACCGATACCTAAAGACTTGTTTAGGGGAAGAATCGCAGATATTGAAATTCCTCGTGTGAACTCTGCTGGTGAGAGAGCGTTCCAGCAGGAATCAGGCGACCAATTTTGCTTCAGTTTTAAAATGACTTGAATTTCCAGCAGTTCCTCGAAGCTCATGACCAGGAAAATGCACATGGGAAATGCCTGATTGGCAACCGATCGACCTGCTCCGAGGGGACACGACAAAACGAGTGCAAAAAGGGAAATAGAAAACCAGGCGACAAGGGGAATGGGCGATAAAGAGAATAAAAAAAGGGGCTTAGCATGCGGGGGTGGATGAGGAGGGGAGACCGAGCACCGAGGGGAAAACGAGGGGACGAAGATGGACACCAAGCGATGCATTTTACGGGAAAAAAAAGGGAAGTAAAAGACAAAACGGGAGATGAGGGGAAAAGTGCATCCTCCTGATAACGGGATAAACGCGAAAATCTGCTCTCTCGATGTTAGAGGGTGGATGGACTGTCCTTGTCACGTTCTCCTATGAAACCTGTTCTTAAACTGCAAGATGACATCTGCTCAGATTGACCTCGAAGGTTATCTCAGAAAATGACACACGCCATTTTCATTCATACATAAATATTATTCTGTATGTTGGATTTGACAAAAAGATATTTATTTATGTACATACAACATTAGTTTATAT
>NC_061094.1:35468616-35488616 GCF_015104395.2 Macrobrachium nipponense
TGGAATGCTTCGGAGTCATATCTGCATTAAAGGCGCAGAAATAATTAGTCGATCAAAAGACGTTGAAGTATGTATTTCTCATGTTAAAAACAGTTTTTTTTTTTAATGTCAGAAAAGTCTTTAATTAACATTTTTCTTTTATGCCGGGGTGGTCGTCCGTGATTTTAACATAATTTCTCTTACGAATGAATCCGTTCACAATAAGGGAAATCATAATCATCATATATCTCATTCCTTAGTTAAATAATTTTTGTTGTCCCATTTTCAAACTGAGACTTTACTCAGATGTGGTAAACCCGGTGTTCCCCCCCCCCCCCCCCCCCCACCCCCCCCCCCCCCCCCCCCCCCCCCCAAGCTATGGATAACCTGGAGTAGTATTTACGCTTCAGCTTTTAACCATATCCTTGCTATTATCGTCGTCGTTGTAATTATTATTGTAATCTATATTCAGATAAAGGAAATCATAATCGGGTGAGGAACTGCAGTACCAAACAAACCTTAACATTCTCTCTTTTTTTTTCTTAATTCAATCTCTGTGCAACTTCGTTTTAGACTTACATGCAGCCTCAAGTTCTGTAAAAGTAAAGGGTGTTCATTTAAACGTTCAGAAAAGCATAAAAATGAATGATCAACACACTGAAAAATGATGATAATGAAAATTAAACTTAAACTGTACTACATTCTTGCTATAGACAGCCTTCCCTATATTCAAACTTTGGTTCCGACTTCTTAATATAAAAGGTCTCTAATAATCTTGATTCCGTTTCAAACTGAGCTTTACATAATATACTGAAATCAGAAATATTTAAATGATTTCATTAGTATACCGTCCACCGTACTATGTGAATCTCCACTGAAGGTCGTCAACTACTGACCATACTTGCCCTGTTATGACTGATGTTGTTATGCACGCGTTACTTATTATTATTTTTGCCCCTTTTTGTGCTATTATTGTCCCTTCAGTTTATCATCTTCACAGCTGTTATTATTTATGTTATCATAAATATTTACTTTCCTCAACTATACCATACCTCATTTTTATCGTATTCCTGCGCGGATTATTATAGTTGTTATAGCCTCTATTTACTCTCTGATTTTCCATAAGTACTATCCGATGATGGTAGCTAAAACCCATCGCTGCCTTACTATGTATGTATACAACACTTATTATTATTATTCCTTATCACTATTATTATATCAGTTATATTATATAGTTAGTAGTAGTAGTAGTAGTATTAGATAGGGTTATGATATGATTTCTGATAAATGTTTCTATAATTGTATTTTGTTATAACTAATGTCTCTGCATTCTGCTTCTATATACGGCCATGAGCTTAAAGCAAAATATATCAAAATTATTAACGAGAGAGAGAGAGAGAGAGAGAGAGAGAGAGAGAGAGAGAGAGAGAGAGAGAGAGAGAGGACATGACTAGAAGCGCTGAAAAATGAAGGTTATTGTGGAGTGGCGTCGAAAGGACGAGAAAAAGAAGGTGATGACACCAGGTAGAAGGAGAGTTATTAAGAATGATGGCTCTGAAGAAAGAGAAGACGGAAAGGAAGAAGAAGAAGAAGAAGAAGAAGAAGAAGAAGAAGAAGAAGTTGTTCTGGAGGGTGTTGAAATAAAGAAATGATTATCATTCTTCTACTACTATTGTTATAGCGACATCTTGTGTTTTTTATATTATTACCATTGCAATTATTATTGTTATGAGAGAGAGAGAGAGAGAGAGAGAGTGGAAAAATTTCAAACTATAAACAGATTTAAAATTTGACTTTCTAATACCATGAATGATGATGGTAAATAACGATAATGAGAGAGAGAGAGAGAGAGAGAGAGAGAGAGAGAGAGAGAGAGAGAGAGAGAACAGGCACTGCTGTGAAGGGGTGCCATCACTCAAGGCGACGTCAGGCACGATCTCCTCTGTTTTACGTCAGTGGTAACATGTCCTCCTCCTTCTCCAGCTCCAGCGTCCTTCTTTCTTGTTTCCCCTTGTGGAAAGAAATGGGGGGAGGGGAAGGAAAGGAAGGGGGAGGAGGGGAAATTTGGGGGATGGGAGAGGAAGCTTTCCATTCTTTAACGCACGCTTCCTTAATTACACTTTTCTTACTCCATCCTTTTTGTCTACACGTGGAGAAATGTACGGCAGATCTGGTGATTTTATACAAATTCGTCCAAGTGAGGGAGACCTAGCTGAATATAATAATAATAATAATAATAATAATAATAATAATAATAATAATAATAATAATAATAATAATAATAATAATACTCATAGAGGCATAAGTCTTAAATGGAGAAATAAATCCATGATATGCATTGGTACATTTATGTACAAATTCATAACTGTGGTTTTGTTTCTCTAATAATAATAATAATAATAATAATAATAATAATAATAATAATAATAATAATAATAATGATAATAATATTATTATTATCATTATTCAGTAGAAGAACCCTATTCATATGGAACAAGCTGACAAAGACCTTTAACTCGAAATTCCAGCTTCTAAATAATATGTTGTTCAAGCAAAAAGAGCAACAGAAGGTAATAGGAAATACAGAAAGGAGAGACCAACACATAGAAAAGAAAAATATAAATGGACAAATCAAACAGATAAAAATGTAACATACAAAATACAAGAAAAAGCAATCCTAATTATCATCACAAGTTTTGGTCGACAGCCTTTTAAAATTCCTTCAGTGTGAGATTCAAATTCGTTCCTTTTTATCGCTTAACACTTGACTGCGGGCCCGTTGAACTTGGGCCAATAATAAAACTTTGGCCCTCCCAACCGTTCGCTGGGTCACAACACATCGAAAAACAAATATAAACTTCCAATGGCCCCATCGTTCAACAGCCGTTATTTATCCTGACGCGGTTGGCAAGTCACGTGACCCCCGAGGACTCCGAAGGAAAGGAGGAGGAGGAGGAGGAGGAGGAGGAAGACGAGGAAGAGAAAGAGGCTTTTGCATAGCGATTTCAACGAAGTAGCATCTTTATTCCTGAAGGGATACAGACGAAGATGATGGTAAGCCATATTTCTTTGAGGTACGAGAGAGAAAATGTATGAATTATGTGCCAAATAGTACAATCTTATGCGTATTTACGTATATTACAGAGAGAGAGAGAGAGAGAGAGAGAGAGAGAGAGAGAGAGATATGAGAGTAGGGGGGAGGGGGGGAGAGGGTTGTTAACGTAGATGTGTAGCTAGACCAAACCTCCTTTGCGGTCAAGGAGAGGTTGTGTAACCGTTGCCCAGGAGGATTTGAATGTGGTTAAGGGTCAGGTCAGCCTCACATGATGACAAGGGGCCCCAACACATGAGAGCATCGAAAAGTAAATATCACGTTCACGGCTATCCTCTCAGAGAGAGAGAGAGAGAGAGAGAGAGAGAGAGAGAGAGAGAGAGAGAGAGAATCGTTTCGTGAGGATTACCTCACTGATGCCTTCCCATTTTAATTACATATCGATATTTTTCCATTAATCAAACCCCTGCGATCCACAACAGTTCATTAACAACCAAGTTCATAATTCACAGCTTATGTCAAGAGGGGCACACATGATTTTTAAAGACATGCCGCAACCACTAGTTTCCTCCACGGCAGGAGGCATCGAACACGTGTTCCTCGGTAGTGAGCCGAGAGCATTATACCACTGCACAGAGAGAGAGAGAGAGAGAGAGAGAGAGAGAGAGAGAGAGAGAGGCTTTTTGGAAATAAAACATGATCGTTACCGTTTGGAGGTTTTCTCTTCCAAGTGCGCATGCGAATCCCTAGGGAGATAAATGGTCACATTTGCGGTTACCTAGTGAGAGTTGCTGGGATCATTCAGGGTGTTTGTCCTTACCATTCGGCAAATGTCAAATGTGGCCCTGTTCATAAAATGTCTTTTTGTGGACGAAAAAAGCTTAAGTATTGCGCGGAGTCGAATTTCAGTCCTTTGCGCGCGAACTGAGTCACTGTCTATGATCTTCAGACCATGCCTAAAAGCACCCCTGGTTTGTTGAATCGAAGCAACGTTAGCCTAATGTGTGGTGTGTGTTATATGGAAATATATATATATATATATCATATGTATTAAATAGATATATATATAAATATATAGATATTATACCCCATACGCCAGACGCAACACACACACATATATAAATATATATACTAGTATATATATATATATATATATATATATATATATAATATATATATATGTGTGTGTGTGTGGTGTGTGTGTGTGTGTGTGTGTGTGTGTGACGTAGATACCAAATTTTATCTTCAATAACCAGACATCCTGAAGTTTACTAAGTTCAGTTTATTATGGAAAGAAGCAGGACGGTTTAAAACATTTTCCTAAGCAATAAAATCGTTTTTTTTATAAAGAATTGACGGTTAAATTAAACATGTTAATTTATAACCGTGATATTGAGAGCAGCGCTTACTGGAAAAAAACCCAAAATATTATAATTTCAGTTCTAAATTTTAAAAGCTCCAAAATTTCTGTCCCAAGAACTATCTGAATTGTTTTAAAAGGCTCAGGCACCAGATAACACAATATTAAGATCCCGGAATTAGGGCATACAAATCTGTCGTGATAAATTAGAAGAACACCCATATAAAGTACAATCTAAATTTTCAGTTATTCCAAGGGATAAAGCGAAGCTAAAATAAACAATTCTTCAAGGTTAATACATTATATACCCAGTTATGCTTTAACAGGCACAAACACTAAGGCACAAAAACAGGGTATTTCCTATTAACTTTGAAATTATTTGTAAATAAATATCTTTGAAATATTTCGTAAAAAAAAATAAATAAAAAAAAAACTAAGCACCTATGTAAAAAAATAAATAGACCCACTCGCGCTAACAAGTCCCCTATCTTAAGACTTTCGGAGACACGAGCATCCTACCGGAAAGAAGGAGAGGAAGAAGACGAAGAAGGAAAAGGCGGCAACGAAAGAAGGATAGATCATCGCCTTCAGCTCGAGGTCCGTCACGGACGCAAATAACTTACTCGAGAGTAATTCTGACGGAGCGTACGAGGCGTTCTTGGGCGCACACGCCCTTCGCGGGGACGAAGAAAATTACGCTGCGGGGCTTCACCAGCACAATTAGGAAGGAGACACGGAGGGCGGGGTAGCTATGGTGGGGGGAGAGGAGATATGAGGGAGGTAAGGGGGTAGGGATAGGGGGCAGGAGATGGAGAGGCGGAAAAGATCTCAGAATTTTTGACACCTCCGAAAACGTCGGACATTCCGGAGTTTATGATCCATATGTGAGGAAAACTCGAGAGACTCGGGTAGGAGGAGAAATGTCTGCGTGGAGAGAGAGAACTCTGCCTCCGGAGAAGAGATCGCGACAGAAATGTCTCTTGTCTCTTGGCTACTGAATGTTTAGAGTCGCTCTTTGGTAAAATTTTCATGGTACAAAGTATAATTTAGGCCATTTTCTTTATTGATCTATATCGTTTTCAAATAATTATGAAGTTGCGGTTTCTCTCTGAATGAAGGATAGAAATGTCGTTTTGCTAGGGAATGTTTACTTTCGTTCTAAGGTGGAACTTTCATGGCGTATAATTTGGGTAAATTTTTTCTCATCATTCTATACCAGGTTTTATAACTAAGGATCAATTATTTCTCGACAATTATGAATTTCTTCTATCTCTCTGAATGAAGGAAATGAAATGACAAAATCTACGAATAATGTCCACTTTAAATTTTTAAAATTCCGCTGGCTGCATATTCATTCTTTTTAAAACAAGTTATTCTTTATCATTTTCAAAAAGCAAGGTTAGGTAGTTTTAAACCAAGTAGAATTATTACAAAAAAATGTAAAACCTATCAACGGAGACTGTCTGTCAATATCTTTCACAATACCATCACAATAACTTTTACTTCCGCAATCTAATACAATTTAACGACTTTCATTCCTCCTTTACCCTCGCGGATATCAATTTTTCTATCTTTCATGCTTTCAGTTATCACAATAAGCTTATTATTGTTAACATTCACTTTAAACGTTTTCTTCTACATGTCAACACGAAATCACCAACACATACCAAGGCTCCTCTCTCGCTGCCTTGACAGCCTTTTATTTTATTTTTATTTTTTTTAACACTTTCTAATTCTGTTTAATCCATGGCTAAATTTCTTTCGACACTTTCCCATAATAATGTCGATCAGTCATCCATGCCTGACATATTCACCAACAAATATGACGCCACTTTCACCGCAGAATCTTCTAATTACTTTCAATAAATTGCCGTCTTCACCATTACACCGTAAGCATCCTTAGCATCGTGTCTCTCATCGAGTATATCACAAGTTTTCTCTAGGTTCAAGTGGAATCCATTGAAATGCTTAAGAAAAGTACGAGACACATGATCCACATTTATACTGGCTATGGAAAATCTGCAATATATTTGAAAATGCGGAAAAAGCTTACACACGGTAAACAAGTATCTAACGACACAGATGCCAACCTAGAGCAGTGCATTCATCAACACTATGATCCAGGTGGATCCGAGCTTAGTATATCTGATATAATTGTGAATTCAACACCCAATACGCAAAGGCTGCAAGAATTTCCTAATTTCCTAATGACGAAATTCATTTATTGAAGATTACTTTGATGAATAACGTTTTGAATGTGTTGTGTATTTCCATCACTATCTTAAATCTGTAACTCTACAGAACGCTCTTTCTTTTATATTCATTTGGCGAATTTCATTTATAAAATGTTCACAATGTTCCATAAATGAAGACCATCAACTTGTCTTATGTTGTACTAATAAAAAACATGACATGAACTTTAGCAGAACTATGATTTTCCTTGTGGGGAAAACCTGATCAATTTCTATAACTTACCATCTAATCTTGGTCTGGACACTTACCTGAAAAGGATTAGAAAAAACAAATTAGTATAAATTACAAAGAATTACGCTGAAAATACTTCGACACACCAAAAGGCAAGTGAAATGTTAATTTGCAAAATTGGGTCAGATGATAATAATAATTATAATAATAATAATAATAATAATAATAATAATAATAATAATAATAATAATAATAATAACGGAAACCATCATCATCACCAATAAAGAAATGAATGACGTTAACCACCACACAAAACAATAATGCTAATCCAATAGAACCAATATTCAGCATTCCCATGTTTTATCCCTTACCGTGAACATTGCCTATGTAACTCAGTAATAATGCAATTGTTCCAATAAGTATTAATATCTAATAAAAGCCATAAAAAAGTTTGTCGATTAGAAAATTTGAAAATGACCTCAAAATAATCTGAAATATTTGTGGCTGCTCTACGTTTAAATATAGGACTCAGTGTGCTTCAGCTTAGTGTCCTGGTCTTCCAAAGACTTTTTTTTTCTCTTATGACTATGTACTCTTTCACACTAATTGTTTTTTTTTATTATAAAATCACTATTTCAGATCCCTTCTTTACATTTCATATATATCTTCTCTGGTCGGCATTCTGGTCGGTGGAGACCTTTTCATCAAGAAACAGGTCTTTTATATGCCACAATTAGTAAAGTGCTGAACATAATAATAATAAATAATAATAATAATAATAATAATAATAATCTAATAAAATAACAAGCCCTTTCATAACCAAGTAATCGAACTGTGATATCATTATTACATGGCAATCCACGGGACTTGCTCCTACAAAAGAATCAATTAGTGTTAACCCAGAGTGCAGATATACAATCATTCGACCATAAATTAACCAATTAATCAATTCGCCACTTACAATTTTAAAAAAATCATAATTATATGACGAATAGTAGGAATCATAATTATCTGTATTAATATTATTACAACATGATGTAGGCAATGTAAGCAAAGAAAATAGCAGGTCATAAAAGATCGAATTTCAGTCTAAATAAGAGAAAGAGAAAAACCACACATCGTTAAGTCTTTTGCTTCTTTTGGGGGCTTTTGAGAGTCGTTTGTGGGGTGGGGGTAGGGGGGGGGTAAGGGGTGGGGGATTGAGGGTGGTTGGATTAAGGGGAGGGGATAGCCGAGGTATAAGGATGGACTAGGGAGGTTAGGGTCAAAAATTAGTGATCGGTTCTGGCAAACGACCACTCTAAAGGAAAGATTGAATTTCATGCCGTCTTTTGGGACAGGATCAACAAACCCCTCCCCTAACTTAAGTCTCTCTCTCTCTCTCTCTCTCTCTCTCTCTCCTCTCTCCAAATCCAACTGACAACTGTACTATACACAGAGCATTAGGCAGAAACCATATCTGGTCGGTATTGGGAGCTTGAAAAGGCAAAACACGACAGTTAAAAGTGACGGCTAGACAGAGTCACAGTTGTTCTCCCTTGAAGCAGATGTGGAAAATACAAGAGAAAGCGATGCAGTAGAGTGCCTCTGTCCCAAAATCAATGAAAACACTAAGAGGTAGAAAATACATCACTTCCTTTTCAAAGTCAAACCAAATACTTATAATAACATTTAACAGGCGCAGTCACTGAAAGGCAACATATAAAAGCATGACATGGTGCTTTTGAATTATAAAATACGGAAACTTTTTTCAACATTACAATAACTCAAAGTCAGGAATGTACTATAGTGCTATCGATATGTCCTCCCTAATGATCAATCAACACAATTAGCGTAATTACTCATTTACAACCACAAAGCAAACTCCAGTCCATTTCTCAAGAGATTCTTCAATTGGTAATGTTTTTGTTTCATCCAAGAATTATACATCTCTAAAACTTTTGCTCCATTATTATTATTCTTTTTTTAATTCAGTTTGTTGGTAAAAGCAGAATAGCCACTATTCTCTTAACAAGACCTTGTATTAGCAATTATTTTATTAGAAATTATTTGTCTTCTGACTGATATATAAGTGTTTTGTATGCACGTGAAAAGTTCATTAAATATCTGATCCATTTTGAATATGGTTATGCTGTCTAAGCTAAGCCTAGTTTCTAATTATACAGAAGTCAATATTCATCATAATGGTAGTAATTACTGACTAACACTATTGTTTTTACTATTATTAGTTAAATAAAGTATATGCTGCTGTTGCCGTGCCAGCTCTTTGGCACCTACAACTCGAAAATTTTATTGATTTTCATGCAAAGGAACTTATCCTGTGCAACAATGAGAACATGAGTAGTTTAAAATACACAATAAGAGCATAGGTAGTTTAAAATAGAGCACTGCCAGCATAGAGAAACAGTAAATATTACAGAAGTGTGTAAGAGTATACCTTTCTCAAACTTAAAAGCATGAAATAACTAAAAAGACAACGACATCCGGAGAGGATGTTTTCGATTTAAAAAACTACACACTCACTTCGTTCCTTATACCATTAAATGCATATTGTATCCTCCTAACTTCTATCAGAGAAGGGACTTCATTTATTTATTTGTCGACATTTTATTTTGGATTCCCCAATAAAAAGAGTGAAACAATATCTCCTTCGCCTTTCTCGTTCCGCTGAAGATCATCTTCTGGCCCGACGCCGCCTCCCAATTCCCATCTTTCGTTTGGGTCTTGGCGCTATTTCGTTCTCTTCCTCCCCTTTTGTCTCCGACGACTATCGGACCCATCACGCAACTGTTTGCCGTTAGCCGTAGTGCCACTAAGGGCCCCACTGAACTTCTCCTACCAACACGTCCCTGCATCAGTTCGAGTGCCAAATCTGGAGGTGTATCTGCGTGAGCATCACCTCGGGGGCCCCCACAGAACTACTTCTTGGGACTGTAACAACCCTAACGACTATTGTGTCTCCCCCCCTAATGACCATAACGAGGCTACTACTTGTCTTCTCCTTGACCATTGTGTGAGAATCTAGTCAAGGCTAAGGAAAGAGCGGGCCTTAGCGTCCCGGCTCTAAGATGGGACGAAAGGGGGAAGGAAGGGACGTTTAGGTGTCTCAGAACCAATGGATGTCGTCCGCCTAATATAACTCGTTCTTGTTTGAGAGGCTCCGAGGAGATGGTTATCATCTCGGCTAATGCTGGTCGCTTGGGATTATTACAAATAAATAAATTCTATATACTCATATATATATATATATATATATATATATATACAAATATACATTATGTATATATGCATGTACACAAAGATATACATACACATTTATATATGTATATATATATATTATATATATAATATATATATATATATATATATGCTAGATACCATTATTAGTATATATACTATATATATATGGTATGTGTATATATATATATATATATATATATAATATATATATATATATATATTATACACACATATATATACTAATAATGGTATTTAGCATTACCAACGATATTTACCCTATACTTTCGACTCAGGAGTCTGTTACCAATAAAAAGAAACAGCAAACCCTATCACTAATAAAGGCACATGGAAAAATAAATTCGAACGACACCTATTTTTCTACATTACGCAAGTCCCCCATTCTGATGTTTATCTCAGGTGGAAGCGTACTGATAAAATAAGGTATATACTTCACTGTTCTTCTTGAATTTCTAAGTCTTTTATGATTTCGAACTTCACCCATACCGTTAAGACCGGATAAAAGGGCATTATATCGACGGAGGAACTTAACAGAACGCCGCGATCTCATCACACCCTTCCAAACAAAACTATTCATGTAAACAAATTTAGGGTAATCTGGACGATCAACAATTTGTGCTCAATTCCTAGCATTCCGCCAAACACCTGATCGTTAAGGTGCATAATGAGGGCTTCTTACCCCGCACTGATGCAGAAATTCTGAAGCAGAATTATGCATCGTCCGAGCGATATGTTGAGCAACTTCCCTCAGTAACCCGTCTACTTCATACATATATATATACATTTGCAATTCTTATTGTGGCGTCCATTATTTCAAGACAACACTTCACAAATTTTCAGTTTCTCTTCTATATGCTCTCCCTTCAAGCTTTAGCCTTGAGGATGATAAAAGAAAAGAAGAAGGATATTGACGGAATTTTGTTTTGAAAAAAAAAAGATGGCACAAGTGTATTTGCATTCATAAAAGAATATATTTCATATAGTATATATATATATAATCTAATTATATATTATATAATATATATATAAAATATATACCCATCTATACATATATACATAATATAGTATATAAACACATCTAGACATATCTATATATATACACACACGAGCGCGCACACACATATGTATGTGTGTGTGTATGTACGCGTGCGTTTCCGTGTTCCTGCACGAGCAAAAAGGTTAGAAATACTGAATCCAATCGAGCTACGGTCATTTATCAAACATTCTGACGCAGATAACATAAGGATGTCACTTCCTTTAAACTATGAAAAATATTAAAAAGATAAATCAAGGGCAGAAATAATAAAATGTGCTTTATGAGGAAGACCATGAATATCACGCAACACCAAAATATCAGAGGGATAAGAAAAGCTCAAAGATCAGTCGAGACAGAAAAAATAGAGCATCGTATATTGCCAAGCAACACGAACAAAAGAAAGCAGCAAAAAGCGAGAGGCGAATTCCAAAGAGGCCGTAAACTCTAATAGACGATAAATGCTCCTTCATATTAAATTTCGTCCGAGGCAATTAGTTTGAAGAAGCAACATAAATAATGGGAGACCGACGCCAATAAGAGAGCGGCAATGAGAATGTACATACATAAAACTGTCCAAAAGCAATTTAAAAACGGTAAAACCCACGTTGAGGGTATGTACCGAGGGGAGAAAGGAGTGAGAATGAGGGCACGAGAGGGGAAACAGGAAAGGGGCAAGAGGGCAACGACGGCACGTGGCCCTCATGGTATATGTTGAGGGAAAGCATTTTCCCTTTTCAGCCCCTGCATACACGACTTCGCAGAGAGAGAGAGAGAGAGAGAGAGAGAGAGAGAGAGAGAGAGAGGGGGGGGAGATACTTTATAAAATAAAGGCAATTTATTTCATAACTTGTTAATATTCATGAAAAGGATATGTAGGTATAATCTTCATATGCCATACGATAAACCATTAAAGAAGAGAGAGAGAGAGAGAGAGGCGAGAGAGAGAGAGAGAGGAGAGAGAGAGAGAGATTTCATAAAATAAAGGCAGACTATTTCATAACATTGGCATACATAAAAGGATTCAAATATAATGTACATACATCGTAAGATAAACCATTAAAGAGAGAGAGAGAGAGAGAGAGAGAGAGAGAGAGAGAGAGAGAGAGAGAGAGAGAGAGAAATTCTGTACAACGGTAAGAAGGTACACCAACTCGTCGAAGGGAACAAATATGTTCCGTGCTAAAGTTAAACTTAAAATCAACATATTAGTCGACTTCTAAGTTACTTCAAATTCTCTCTTAAAATGAAATGAAAACAATAACAGTCGTAATACCTGAATAATTAATAATAATAATAATAATAATAATAATAATAATAATAATAATAATAATAATAATAATAATGAAGAACTTTGCAGTGGAGAAAATTAACACTGAACACTGGAGTACCTTTCTTCTGAGCTACTATGATTAAGAACCAGTACTACATTTCTGCCTATTAATTTATTTTGTGTTTACAAGTCTGATTTTTTCTTATTACTAAACGAATACTGTATTGAATTCGAGTAATAAGCTTAAAGCTATAGACAAATTGCAGACTGCATTGGCTGGATGGAATGAATGAAAAGTTTGTATTTAATATACTTTGGGGAAAAAATAATTTCCTCCCGTTTTCTACTGAAGCGTTCGAGCATTAAATACAATCGGATAAGAGTAATAATTGGGATGTATATATAAAAAAGGAATGTATCTTTTAATATATAAGAACAATATAAAAACAAGACTTCACATGATTCCAACTATATCGAATTGCCAGGTAGATGCAACAAAGACTTATTTCCTAGTAAATCAACAAATACACAATTGGAAACAGTCCGCTTTTCAATTATATCATAAAAATGAATTACGTCGCCTTTTAGCAAAGAGATAATGAGTACCTTCATTATTTTTCCCCTTTCTTCTCAAGATGCACCTGGCTCTAAAACTTTACTCGATTTCATTATTTGTAAATCGATGGGACAGAGATATTCAACTATATAAATGATATAAGATGGCTACTGAATGACGTCGAATTCGAAACCTAACTGACTTTGCGGATTTCATTAAATTGTTAACTCTTATACCAGCAAGAGATTGGAACACGAGTTCATTTACCACAAGGAAGACACCGTTACATTTGAGCATTATTATTATTATTAGTATTTTCATGACGACACATTCGGTAACTGTTTACAGAATGGACTGACTATACGCAAATAATCAGCACAAGTCTGTTGTTATGAAATTAAATCAAATCAATCTGTGTGAATACAATGTTCAGTTTATAATGTTCAATTTATAATGTTCAATTTTTTTAGTATCACCAACATGAAGGTAGCAAAACGAAGTACATTGGTTATTAACAAACGTGATATCATATAACCTCCAACACCGGGCTGTGGCAGATAGTTGCATGGGCCGTGGCTGAGTTTCATACAGCATTGTACGCTGTACAGAAAACTCGATTGCACCGAAGAAACTTCGGCGCAATTTTTACTTGTTTTCTAATGTTCTATGTAAGTGACAAGCTCATCTGTATAGTCTGTGGCAGTTGGGTCACCATTGGTTGCCACAAAGCGCCTAAGCCGAGTGGTATCCGTACACACGGTGTTGTGAGATCTGTGTCATACTGACATTTAAACTCTTGAGTTCCTTTGTTTCAATGTAAACTCAAACACAAATTCTATCCCTACTGTGTCGATATTATTAAATTAGTTTATTGCTGTCTGTTAAATTTTCTTCTTTTGCCATTGTCCTTTATATTATTTAGTGGGAGTTTCCTTGATTAAGTTCATGGCCGCTAAGATCTACCTCAGCAACAGCAATAATAATAATAATAATAATAATAATAATAATAATAATAATATAATAATAATAATAATAATATCGCCAAAGCCCGTATTTTTCCCCTCGAAAAGCAAGTTCACACGAAACACAATAAATGTAGCTCCACAAACATATGGCAAAGTGTTTTGACAAATTTCAGGCAAATGTTTCGGAAAGTTGCCACACAAAACGACTCAGGTTCACAGAAGGCATTAATCCAGACTAAAATAGTACACGTAAATTAACAGGAGCCATAAACGCTAAAAGGAAGAATCTTTATCTTACACTAATTCAGACTCATTTGACATACCGCAAACATCCACGGGACATTTGCCAAATACCTTCCTATCCTGAAGTAAACGCTGGTTATAAACTCGGATAACTGAGATTTTAACCCAGCAATCAATAAGGCTTTGCTTATTAATGCCTCGTTCAAGCACGCAAAACTGAAAGGAATATCAAGAAAAAAAATTAACTGTAATAAAATTCGTATGGCGCTTCATATAATTTACCGCTCAAGAAATAGCTACCTGGCAGCTCATGCCATATGATGCTACAATCTAAGATGAATATTACAAGTGGTCGAGATACAGAAACAGGATAAAATTATCTTGCAGTTACTTCAAAAGATTTAGTTAATTTATGATCACTGCCTTTTCGTTTCAAATATATTTCGCAATAAATTCACCAGAAATTGGATTTAAAAAAAAAGACTATGAATATTTATAATGGTACACGTGTATACATTGAATATATCAAGTTAAAAGGCTTGGGTATATACATTATCATTCTGTCGTATAATGCAATTTTTAATATAAAATCCAACGGTTGTCATCCAAAGGTATGGCACTTTTCTGACACTGTTTTAATAATAATAATAAGCTTACCATACAAATATCATACATATTAAACTTGCTAAATAATTTCTGTTCTTAGATCTTCTGCAAACATCAATGTTGTTAAATCTATCCTAGGCGTATTTGTCTACAATGACTAAAATTTTCACATACCTTGTCATAAATTATAAAAAAAAAAATACTCTGACTTTCCACGTACACACACAGACACACACACACAAACACACATCATACCTATATAAAAACACATCCTGATCACTTGCGTATTATGATGAAGCATTTTGGAGCTATGGCAGTCTAAACAAAAAAACGCATCAAATATACTACCACGAAATGTTACTCAAGGTATATGTACCAGACTAACAATTGGATTAATCAATCAAAACTGAAAGCAGACGACCAGAAATTAGCTCATAATTTACTAAAGAAACCTCAATGAAATCATGATCAATCGAAGGGCCAATTTAAGTTGGAAATCGACAGCTTCAATCAACGATTTCTCTTCCTCCTATTAACTGACGATGACATTATTGTCCTGTAGGTTTCAGATGCTCAAAGAGATATTGCCACTAAAGAACGGCGTTAATTAATAGATTGAAGGGCTTTCCAATACTTTATAACCATCTAAAATAGAATTCTCTGTCTGTCTGTCTGTCTGTCTCTCCTTCACGCCGTGGGCGGGATACCGAGAGGGCGGGCGCCCCACAAGCACGCTGGGTGGGCAGGCGGAAAAGAATATGAAGATTAAAACGCGGCCCGTCATAAATAGGGAGAGATAAGATTGTCACCAATGTGCATATTGTATAAGTTCAACGCGTAAAATTCTCCCCAACACAACACATCACTTGACGAGTTGGCTTCGGGCTGCGATACCATCTCTCGTCGCGCTACGTTTAAAAAGACACACACAAGCCATCCTCATCCCTTCCCTCCCCACGGCACCCCTCCCCTGCCTCCCCAACCACCTACCCCACCAACCCTCCAAGAGCACGCGTGCTATTAAGAGCATCTCGACATTACCTTCTCGAGTTATATGGCTGCGAGGAATGCGAAAGTAGCCTCTGGCGCGCGAGGCCGTAAGGGCGGTAATCGCCGGGGCTGTCACCTCCCTCCGAAGAACCCGACTAAGGAGAGGTAAAAGGAACGTGTCAGCGACGCTAGATAATTATGCAATGGTTTGTGTCTTTGGTTAATGCGGAGTGAAGCACTCCTGTTCTTTTTTAGGGGCTCCGTGTAAGATTTAAAGCCAGGCCATGCGTGAAACACGGCAATATGCAAGTGTGGCCTCTCGCCACTTTTTACTGTTTCTATTCCTCAAGTCGTCAACCTCGATATATCGAACCAAATACTCTATATGATTCGTCTCGGTTATGACTTCGCATTTTCAATCACAAGGCGAGTTTAAAATGCCCCGGGGAAATCCTGAATCGATCAGTGTGAAGAGTCAAGGGTGCATGAAGAACCAATTTCGCGAATAATGCCCCAAAAGGCGAACGTGGGCTCGCCCATGTAGTAGAAGCGTCAGTGTCAGTGCCAAAAACTGGCCTCGTTTCACGGCATCGTCATCGTGGCGAATCATTGCTTTGGCACCGGCGGTATAAATCAAGCAGGTTCCGCGGATGCATTTTCCCTCTCCCTCGAACATTCGCGATCTTTATCTGCCACCGCGAAGCCTTTTGATATGGATTGAGATCTGACGCATATCTAAATTCGACGCTCTCTCTCTCTCTCTCTCTCTCTCTCTCTCTCTCATCTTTTGTTAGCTGTTTACCACAGCAATATTAATAACTATTCACTGAGAACTGGATCGAGTTTAATTCCACCGTAGTAAAACATTAAGGACTTGAAATATTGCAATTTCTTAATATCTCTTCTCCTTTTTTTTAATCTCATTGTAATAATTATTAGTATTATTCTTGAAATATTGCAATTTCTTAATATCTCTTCTTCTCCTTTTTTATCTCATTTTAATAATTATTAGTATTATTCTTGAAATATCGTGATTTCTTAATATCCCTTCTTCTCTTTTTTTTCCTAATTTTAATAACTTAGTTAGTATTATTCTTGAAATGTTGCAATTTCTTAATATCTCTTCTTCTCCTTTTTTTTTTAATCTCATTGTAATAATTATTAGTATTATTCTTGAAATATTGCATTTTCTTAATACCTCTTCTTCTCCTTTTTGATCTCCTTTTAATAATTATTAGTATTATTATTGAAATTTGCAATTTCTTAATATATTTTCTTCACCATTTTTATGTCATTTTAATAATAAATTATTAGTACTATTCTTGAAATATTGCAATTTCTTAACATCTCTTCTTCTCCTTTTTTATCTCATTTTAATAATTATTAGTATTATTCTTGAAATACTGCAATTTCTTAATATACTTTCTTCTTTTCCTTTTTGATCTCATTTTAATAATTATTAGTATTATATTCCTCTTCTTGCCTTGCATCATCCAGATACTAGCGCAGATGACGGAGAGTATCTGAACGATGCAGATTAAGAAGAGAAATAATAATGTTAATAATTAAAATGAGATGAAGAAGAAGATGTGCGAAGAGATTATAAGAAATTAAACCCGATCCAGTTCACAATGAATAGTTATTACTAATACTATTAGTATTAGCGAGACTTGAAGCGTTCTGGAATTTCATGAGTTACTGGTGATTATTCTAAAAAAATAACTAACAATATTAATAAAAAAAAAACAGACATCAATAAATTACTGCAAAACAAAAACAAAAAAGATTCACAAACTTTCCTTTGCAGCCACTATCAAAGTTTCACAACATTGTTAAATTTAGGATGTAAACTGAATGATACGATAAACGCGTAAACATTTTTTAATTATCTATAAACGACATTTAGTGCTATTATGCTTATAAATGAATGAAAATGTAATTGTGAGCGAAAATATAATAATAATAATAATAATAATAATAATAATAATAATAATAATAATAATAATAATAATAATAATAATATATTGGAAGGAGACCCTCTTTCAAACAGGTCTTATTGAAAGATATTGCTGCATCAGCTGCATTTAACTTGTAAAATAGTCTTCTCTATTTTTCTAATAATTGCTTTCTCTCTGCTACTACAACTGGCGCAATACTCGCCAGTTGTAGTAGCAGAGAGAAAGCAATTAATTAGAAAAATAGAGAAGACCATTTACAAGTTAAATGCAGCTGATGCAGCAATATCTTTTAATAATGATAATAATAATAATAAGTACTCATAGCAAATATGAAACATTCCCAATATTTATAACACAAATTGTATATTATTTTGTTCTTTATCTTTTTTCCCCTACAGAGGACGCGATGAAAAAAAAAAAAGCCTTCCTCCCCCCCCCCCCCCCCCCAACGAGTCAAACAGGTATATCCATTGTCTGCTTCGAGAGACTGTAGAAGTGACAATCATCTACTTAGAAATGAGTTAATGGATCATCACGAAATCTAAAAAAAAAAAAATAAAAATAAAAACAAGCGCGTTACTTCTTTCATATTATCAGGAGTCCCAAGGCATCAGTGGCCGACGTGGTTTGGTTTATGCTTGTCGGGCAAAAGGAGTCGTGAATTCAATAACCATATTTTTATAATCTATGTTGGGTAGAAGTGGTTATAGCATGGTATGTAATATTATACATAAACCACTACCTCTGTAGTAGTGTTCTTTCACATGTATTTTGTTCACGAGTGCCATGGTGAAGATACTTTCTATAATATTTGTATAAAATATTTTCTATAATATTCGTAAAACTACTACTTGCATTGGTCCTACTTAAGAGTTGCACGTACTGATGTACAGCTCTGAGTGTCTGAAGCTCAAATTAAGATACACGGGAGAAGTTATGATAATAATAATAATAATAATAATAATAATAATAATAATAATAATAATAATAATAATAATAATAATAATAATAATAATAATAATTAATGTTTCAACGGCAATTAGCTTGTAGAGAGTCATCACTTTTTTTTTATTATATTTTCGTCTGCAGTAGAATGGTATAATACATTTCCAAAGGACATGGTAAGATATTCCACGTCCTTTGGCAATAATTCATCATACAGTCTACTGCAGGCAAGATGAATATAACAAGAATAGAGAAGACTCTCTACAAGCTAAATACCGTCGAAACAGCCATTCCTTTTAATGATACTGCCCTAAACGAGGGACTTCTGTGTTATTAAGAATAATTGCTTTAAAAAATAATAATAATAATAATAATAATAATAATAATAATAATAATAATAATAATAATAATAATAATAATTACCCTTGGCAACAGAATTCAGTTGCGATTTAGTAGACACGAAGAGTGAAGTCTGGTTACAAGTATTTCTTAGTTTGTTCGGAAATTATCAAAACCCAAAACGGAAAAGCTGAACGGGCGAACGACGGACGGAGGGCGGACAGCCAAAACTCTTAAGCCAGGGCCTTACACAAGCAAGAGCATAATATATTAGACACGCAAGACAAAGTAGCTTTGAAACTGTGTGCAGTATACAGAGCAATTTGACAAGAACAATTAACGTTTTTTCACGCCCGGTTGTCAAGTCTGCTTCCAAGAGAGTGAATGATAGAGTGCGAGACTATGTCCCCATAAAGCTCGCGCTGTGACTCGGCGGCTGTTTAATTCCCTGATGGATGGACTCCCAAGAAAAGGTTGCTGAAAGGACAGCAGGCAGCAGACGTTGCTTTAGTTTAGCGTCTGTGGCTCCCTAAGGGATGCTGTGTGTGTGTGTGTCTGTGGGAGATGAAGTGGGCGTAATTTAAACGCGATGATGGGCGAGCGGTGATGTCGAGGAGGAGAGGGAATTTAGATATGGTGATACAGTACCGACGCACAGTACTAATTGTTGAAGTATTTTAGGGACCATTATGACAGAGAATTTGACGTTTGAGGTTCTTCTTATTTTTTTTTTACTTGCTACAATTCATATTGTTCTCCTCTGCACGTTTGTTGATTTGCACTTGTGTAATGGATAGAAGTGACGTCTACTCAATTGGGGGATATTCTACTCAGAGTAAACTTTAGGTATTTTAATAATATACTGCAAATCAACAGAAAATGGTTAATGCACCATATTCGGAAATGAAAAATATTAAGAGCAAAGAGAGAGAGAGAGAGAGAGAGAGAGAGAGAGAGAGAGAGAGAGATATGGTCTCCAAATTAAATAAAACAATATAAAAGTACTGTTGTTCTTATTC
>NC_061094.1:35491116-35496116 GCF_015104395.2 Macrobrachium nipponense
AAAAAAAATAACATTATTTAAATATACATTTACTTAACTATATTTGTTTATGTTCGTGTAATATAAATAAGTATGAGGACATAGAGTGTGTGTGTGTGTGTGGAAGGAGGAGAGAGAGAGAGAGAGAAGAGAGAGAGAGAGAGAGATACTTGCAGTGCTTAATCCTTCCAAAAAGCGTAGTAGCATTCATCAGAGTAAGATGTACTACATGCACTTGTCTTGAACAGTAATTCATCTCTCGAAATTTCTCACAGTTCAGAATGTGAGAACCAATGGCCATTGCGAACTGCTGGGGGAAACCTAAACTTATCAGACGCTTCCACTTAAAATACCTTTTTACTAATCTTACGATGTAAACACGCAGAAGCGTCTCTGTTGCTCTGACTGGCCTGTCTTTCTCCTGTTACAAAGAGCCGTTTTTTTTTTTTTTTTAAATGGACATTTTAAATAAAAAATAAAAATGCTTTAATGAGAGTAGTTTTAATTAGATTTGTACCTAAAGGTAGTGTAATTTCATCTACATCATTTATTGTCCATATTAGAATTACTCCGAGAATTTGTAACTTTGAACACATTTCCTTTGTGAATTAAAAAAAAAAAATCTTTTTCTTTACGCTGAAGCAGTTATTCTTCATTTTTGTCAACGACCCATACCTAGTAAAATGTTACCTGCAAGCTTAGAAATATATAGTACAAGATGAAATCTAAATGACTTTCTTACTTACAATTATGGTCAAAAATAACCTATCCGATTCTCTCTTGTCTATTTACAGGTGATGATTATGATGATGATTGTTATCATTATTAGCAGTATTTGTTCAATTCCCTTTCACTGGCTGTAAATGAGCTGCATGAAGATTATTTTTTGCTCGACTCACTATGTTCACTGCTCAATAATGATAAGTAAATCATTTGCCCTCAATCCAGATAGCCCCAAATCCACCCCCACCCCCAATCCACTGCAAAATTAAGTCCCTCTTCTCTACAAATTACTTCTGTCCTTCCCCTAACCTGATGGTTTGTTACTATAGTAGATTCACATCAACCGTGCATTTGATGTCTAGGCCCGTCCCTTACGAGGCTCCTGATTGGTTGTTGATAAGCCAGTCACAGGGCTGGAAACTCTCAGTCTCTCGAGAGAGTTCACATAGGCAGGATGTATGTTCCACCTCTCCTGAGGGGATGCTTTTGAAAGACGTATCCTTCAGGAGAGGTGGAACATGCATCCTGCCCCTGTGAATTCTCGAGAGAGACTGAGAGTTTCCAGCCCTGTGATTGACTTATCAACAGCCAATCAGGAGCGTCGTAAGGGACTGGCCTAGACATCAGATGCACGGTTGATGTGAATCTACTATAGCTACGAGATACTTTGAGTAAAACTTTCGTCAGAGTCCACGAGTAATTGTCCGCAATCCTTCCCAGTGAACAGACAAACGATACAAAGTAAGTATTTAGTTATGAAGCAAGACGGACAAGTTTGAAAATTAAAATGGTGAATGAAGTTCAAGAATGATATCGCAAACTTTCACAAACACAAAAGCATCGGTATCAGCGGTACAACCAGGATGACCATTGTTAATCGTAAATGGGATCAGTTACTTCTGGTGCCGGATCTATCTACGATCTTTTTAAAGTCCAGCGCATCCTTTTGCACCTTGCTAAATTTCAGCGGACCTTCTCCTACGAAGATGTTGGTTATCAATAAGCCTCAGATTGCTATCCTCAAGATTTTTCTTCTTTGTAAATGAAATAAGTAACTTCAGGTTCCTTACGTGAATGTATTTGTTACACGGGCTAAGCAAAATTGCATTCTAAAATTTATGGTTTTGTTTCGCATTTTGACTGTAATGTATTCGTTCCTCATATTCTTTTATGCTTATATTTACGCTCTTTGAATAATGGCTTTTTATTAAGTGTCGTCTGAAATTCGATTTGGAACAGAGTTGTTCATCCAGCTGACGTCAGTTCATAACACTCTTAAATTGGAAAAAAGTGTAACAGTTCATAACACTCTTAAATTGGAAAAAGTCTAACAGTTCATAAGACTCCTCAAGTGAAAAATGCTTATAAGCCACTTACCATCTAATAGCCGTAAGTGATCATACTTTTAAGAGTTTTTTCTAGAACACCATTTAATGAAACTATTGACGTCGTTGATCGTTAGGAGGATTTTCGTAAGAATTATCTGTAAATGCCTAGGGGGCAATAGCCTGAAAAAAAAAAAAAGTCGTCAGGTGACACCTGAACACTTTCTGTTCATAGTGCTTTACAAGAGTGTTAAGTATTAATCCTTTGCCATGTCATTGTTTGTTTATGTTTGTTTGTTTGTTTTAATTCAAACAGCCAACTAATATGATCTGCTGAAAATTATCATTTTTTTATCTCTAATTTCAGGTTCAATGTTAGAATTGTAATTTTTTAAAATATTTTGTCTATAGATTTTTTTTTTTTTTTAGAGAATACTCCATGGATATCAGTTCGTGTGATGTGCATTAACCAGTCGTTATTGTTAGTGTCTGCTAGTCCTTCACATTCAAAACAACCGTGGGGAGAGAGAGAGAGAGAGAGAGAGAGAGAGAGAGAGAGAGAGAGAGAGAAACTGTCAACATTATGTTGCAAAAATACTCAATACCTTACATCATATCTGCAAATTATACTTCACTTATACTTCTTATAATCTGAACTTGCCAAAATCAATACTCTTTTAATTGAACGATGTATGTTCGTTCGGTCTAAAGTTTTTTATTTTTTATTTTAGTTAATAATTAACTCAATATTTTAAAGTATTTATGCCCTTTCATTCTGCATAACTTAACTTTCAGTTTTCATATTAAAGAGAGAGAACTTATCTTCATGCGGGCTTACACAAGTAATGTTTTTTAAATTGCATGAGTAGATTTCACAGTAAATGTTTTAATACTCATTTTATTATGTTTCAATGTGGAATGTAATTACGAAATATTTTTGTATTTTATTTTCATGTAGACGATTTTCAACATTAAGCAAGAAATAATTTTCTATTCTATTTTCAGCTAACGGCTCTGAACATTAAGCAGGTGTTGAACAGATTTAGATGAATAGCCGAGTCGGTTCTATACATAAAACGTAAAGCGTATATTTATTGTTTTTGCGTTAAACAACGACATACTATGAATAATGGCCGATATAAGTATGCAGAACGAAGGTACCTAGATCCGAGCTCCCGGAGAGTACTTATCGTCCCAAGAGTCGGAACACATCGTCTCGATGCCTTCTTTCAGTGCCGTCATATTTTATGGCTAGGTATGAATTTGCCTCCTTTTCTCTTTTGTTACCGTCAATTTTTCGTTTTTACGGTATGGCTACACTAATAATGATAACAATAATAGAAATTATGGCGGTGTTGAAAAAGGCTACACTATTACTAATAGTAATAATAATAATAATAATAATAATAATTATAATAATAGAAATTGTACCCATAATCATAGGAGCACTAGGCACGATCCCTAGATCTCTGAAAAGGAATCTAGAAAAACTAGAGGTTGAAGTAGCTCCAGGACTCATGCAGAAGAGTGTGATCCTAGAAACGGCGCACATAGTAAGAAAAGTGATGGACTCCTAAGGAGGCAGGATGCAACCCTGAACCCCACACTATAAATACCACCCAGTCGAATTGGAAGGCTGTGATAGGGCTAAAAAAATCAAAAAAAAAAAAAAAAAAAAAAAAAAAAAACAATAATAATAAGAATAATTTTCTGTCGGGAAACCACATATACACCTGGGAACCTTTTGATCCATTTGCTCTTTAGCTTCTTTTATTGGAATTGTTAATTCACTGCTGTCTTCCTTCCTGTCCTTTTTTCCTTCTGTCCTTTCATCATCATCATCTTATCTGAGTTTTTCTTTCAGTCATTAAGGCACAAAAAACCCATCCATATCGTATTCACAGTACCTTTACGATAACATATATCCCACTCATATCGAATTCACAGTATCTTTGGGATAACGTATATCCCACACATAACGAATTCACAGTACCTTTGGGATAACGTATATCCCATCCAAATCGTATTCACAGTGCCTTGGGATAACGTATATACCACCCACACCGAATTCACAGTACCTTTAGAATAACGTATATCCCACCCATATCGAATTCACAATACCTTTTTGATAATGTATATCCCACTCACATCGAATTCACAATACCTTTGGGAAAACGTACATATCCAAAAAATTATATGTAAGTACACCACTCTTGATGGCTGAGTGGATAAGTCGACTGTCAACCATCCAAGGCCAAAAAATGGTTCAGGCCCTAAATCTGGCCAGGGAGATGAACTTATCATATAGCTTTTGGCTGAGAATTAAGCCTAATATATAGTGAGCTTGATATTAACTGATTATTTATGCGTTAATATTGAAGACACATGAAATACATACATATATACATATAAGAGAGAGAGAGAGAGGTGCATAAAAAGGAAACTGAAGTGTCAGAGAGAGAGAGAGAGAGAGAGAGAGAGAGAGAGAGAGAGAGAGAGAACAAGGAAGTGCGTAAAAAGGCAACAGTAGTGTCAGAGAGAGAGAGAGAGAGAGAGAGAGAGAGAGAGAGACTCGAATGACGAAGAGGAGGAGGCAGAGGAAAAGCCTGGTGAAATATAGGATGAGGAAGAAGACTAGGAGTAAGAGGAAGAGGAGGAGGAGGAGGAGGAGGTTTAGTTGGAGGACTCTCCTCAGGCCCCGAAATAAATCTCGTTTTCTGGGGTATAGGCCTATGAGAACCACGGAAATGGCCTAGAAAGATTATCCGAGATTAAACACACATATGCCGCCTCGCCAGACCATTCGGACATATAGCCACAAGTAGAGGAATCTATAAAATACTAATGAACACACACATATATGTATACGAAAACGCACAGTTAAATATGTACTCCAATGTCCATCATGTGTCGGTGAGTGTATGTGTATGCATTTGTGAGTTCTCATGTATAATGTACAGTACAAATTTGCAT